>NC_053113.1:32563380-32800880 GCF_010015445.1 Perca fluviatilis | reverse complement strand
GGGTAACAATATATGGCAGAGGGAGCAAAAGTTAAGGTCAAAATAACATATACATCAATATATACAACAACGAAAATACCTAATGTAAAAACAATATAGATAAAGAACACATTCCGATTCTTTAGCTTATTTCATACCATACACATACTTGCCATAACAAAAATGTCACTTCATGCCAACATGTTTTTTTAGTATTATGTTATATTAAAATATTCACATTTTACAAGTTGAATCAAATCTGTTGCTTCTCAAAACACACACATGGAAAGAAAAAGAAAGAAAGTAGAAACATCCTCTTAGGTGATTGTAGGAATTCAGCTTAATTTTGAGAATAAGCAGCCTGCACCACCTTTAATTTTACATTGTAAACTGGCACTACAATATCAACTGTCAGTACCTATGTGGGTGTGCAGGGCCTTTGAATTTTATCCTCTTTTGTCATTGTCATCTGTCCGTCTTTTTCTCCTCTCATCAGTGGAGCATGCGTGTTTGTCGTCCCCGTGTATGAACGGAGCCACCTGTTTAGAAGACCCGACGGGCTTCAGCTGCACCTGTACCGACGGCTGGACCGGACACATGTGCACTGATGGTGATTGCCAATGCCACACACACACACAGACACACACATACACTCCTCACGCACACAACTCTGAGCTGAGGGGCTGGGCAGTGTGAGATTGTCTGTGATTTGGCGTTTAATTTGGATCAAAGCCAGTGAGTGACTCTAATCAATCCAACAGAGAAAGCTAAATTAGCCTGGACACAAACAGCAATCAGTGGTCTTTCTCGCCGTGTGTGTGTGTGTGTGTGTGTGTGTGTGTGTGTGTGTGTGTGTGTGTGTGTGTGTGTGTGTGTGTGTGTGTGTGTGTGTGTGTGTGTGTGTGTGTGTGTGTGTGTGTGTGTGTGTGTGTGTGCGCGCGCATGAATTTGCATTGCCAAGAAAAGGTGAGGTGGAGCATCTTTGATCAACTTTATTGCTTAACTTTAGATAAAACTGAGTTAAGCGTGTGTTTCTTTTAATGGCAGTGAATCAAGGCTTCTAGTGGTTTATTCTCGCAGGTCACGTTCAGACATAGTGTTCTGCATCAAAATACATCCAGACTTTGATCCAGATGAGGTAGATTGGGTTCCCGAATGTCAGCAGAGTGTGTCACAAGCACCTTTTTAGACAGGTATGAGTGTTGAGGAAAAAACTGAATCCCAAATTGCTCCTGATGTAATGTGGAGAAAGTACTACTTAGATCTGAAACACAAAGAAGATGCTAATAATGGCTGTACAGGTAGGCTACTGGCTACAAGAAAGGGACACAAGTATAAATGTTGCAAGACTATAATGTATCAATTGCATTCCCTATATAGGCTGAAACCATCAGACACACATGCAGACCAGAATACTAAAATACTATCAGCACAGACTTTAATCCCACATCTGAGAATTTGTGCAGCGACATCCGGTTCCCTCGTGATGTGTGTTTATGGGGAAAAAATAAAAAGTTGTTTTGGGAGCAAAGCGTCTGCCAAATTAATGTAATGTTATCAGATTTTGTTTGCTCTATGAGGAAACTGAGACCACTTCTAAACATTAAAACAATACACACTTGATTTTAGAACAGGAATGACATGTTGTTATTGGCATTTGTCCTCATCAGTTGTGGTGACAGTAGTTTGCTGTACAGTAGCCTGATTTTTCTCCTAAAAATATGTAACGCTAGACTACTACTCATATAAGACGGAGCAATTCTCAGACACAACAATGGCATGATGGCATTCAATCCGGTCCATGAAAGAACATTTTAACCAATATACCATATGAGGAACTTGTACTTGGATTTTCACTGCGCTGAACTTCTGACGGTAACCGCCGGGCGGCAGTAACACCAAAAACTTTGGGAAAACGCTCTTGCAGGTAGGTTGTAAGGGCGGTTGTCAGGGCGGTTGCCGTGTAGCATTGCAAAACCTGCAAGAGATGATCAAAATTGAAGAAGCCATGATATCCTGACTTTTATTCGCAAGTATGAGCTCAGAAACGTTGGATCATTTCCCATGATCCCAATCCTATAATCCGAGCTATCTCTGATGACATTGTCGGAGGTTATTTTCTCAAACTTTAGGAAGCAGAAGACATTAAACAGTGGAGTGCCCCTTTAAGATGACACTAAGTAGCCTCCAGAAATCAGCTTCCACAGACACATTTGTAAGCACATGCAGTCAGAGGACTATTGTTAAAGAAAGAATTGAGTCCCTCAATTTAACATAGTTTGATCTGTCTACATCTTGATCCCCAGTACACACTATATTAAATTCTACAGCGGCCCTCATGCCTTGTAAGATTTCCCACCTCCATGTTGTCGAGCGTGAATAAAGGTCAAACATGTTTTTTCCGCAAAGTAACAACTGAGCTGTCACAACAGTCTGTCTTGAGCTCGATCATGATGTCCGTGTTGGTGTAAGACTTATGTACACAGCAGGATCGTGTGTGTGTGTGTGTGTGTGTGTGTGTGTGTGTGTGTGTGTGTGTGTGTGTGTGTGTGTGTGTGTGTGTGTGTGTGTGTGTGTGTGTGTGTGTATGAGATTGGATCATGCAGGTTGCGGTCTGTCTGAGCTGTGTGTGTAAACAAGCAGCGTTCCACATCTTCTGCTTTCACCTCCATCAGGATAAACAGCGGTGCAGGTCGGTCGCTGGCTTGTGAACACTTTTTTTCTATAGAGGGAGAGAGGGTAAGAGAGGAGAGGGACAAACAGAGAAATAAAGGAATAGTTTATTTTTGCTCTTGTTATTTGTTGCTGTCTATGTATGTGTTGTGTGGGTCCCTCTGGGGAATACACAGTGAGAGGATTGTCAGGCTTGCAGGGAATGACAACCATAACCACAACACAGCTCTGCGTTCAGACTAAGATTTATATGTATAACCGATATTAATTAAAGGCTTCTTTGTTTGTTATGAATTCTTCGTCTAGTTTTGGGAGAAGTGCCGCTAGCTTGACTGGGTTATTATTGCTCAGGGTTGGAGTCAGGGTCAAGAGGATGGAAACTGGTTGTTCTGCAGGGTTAGGTAAATGAAAAAAGGTTATGAGAGAGACAGAGAGCTCTTGACCGAAGATGTATACCACAGAGTCATGCATGGGAATAGTTATGATGGCACTACTGGATAAATATGCCATGTTTAATAGGAAGTCATGCATGGTTAACCCCTAAAATGAGAGCTTCTCTCAGTCTCTTTTTCCTCACATTCCCTCTGTGTCTTTATCTGTTTTTAATTCCTTTTCAGATGAGGGGAGCCAGGCGGGGCAGCTCCATTTCCCTTTCTTTTATTTGAATTCTCTCGTTCCTCCCTTCTCTCTGGGAAAGGTTTGAGGTGACAGCCATGTACATGCAGCAGATGATTGCATTTATCACTGTTTGCACAGAAACCAGAGCAGCAGAAAAGAGAATGAAAACATGGGCCACCAAAGCATCCGCATACCATGCTACACTTCAGATCACACATGTCCACACGGTGGCATCGCACAGACTCAGACACACACAAAGGGCCCTATCTTGCACTCAGCGCAATTGCCTTTGTACACCGACGCATGTATCATTCCTATTTTGCACCCGACGCACAGCGGACTTTTCCCTCCACAGACGCACGTCGGTAAATTAGGGATTGTATTTGCGCTCCCGGGGGCGGTTCAGTGAAAAGAGGAGGCGTGTTCAGGCGCAAACGTTACGTAGTACTATTTTGCAGTTTCAGAAAACAATTCCGCCACTGACCAGGAAAAACCTGGTCTAAAGTCAGTGGCGCTAGTCTAAAGTCAGTAGCGCGTTATTCAGATGCTATTTTAGGGGCGCATGCTTGGCCATAATGTAGCATGTGCACAACGCGCATACACTTCTCTCATCTACAGCAGTTCCCATTTTTGAAAACCATACATAATTACAAAGAAAAATATTTATGAAAATGCGCTTCAGGTGTTTGGATAGGTCAGGAGGCACTTTACAGTACAGTCCTCAAAAAGTCGCAGCATTCTTTGTGGCTTGTTGTGTTTTACACAACATTTCCATGAATCATGGATGTGTTGATGACATAAATGAGGAAATATTAGAGGACTTAAGGAGACGATATGTTGAACTACGGCGGGATTGGACACTCCGGCGGAATCTGGTGAATCTGGAGTAATGCGCGATGCGCTCCTGGTGGAGCGGGTGGACGGAGATAGAGTGGGGGGAGGAGGAAGGGGCACAACAGGTGCAGGTGGTGCGTTTGGAGGCCCATGCTCCATGGCTGCAGCAATCCTCTCCAGACTTGAGGAGATGCGCCCGAGAGGCCGCAGCAACATCGCCACCCGGCCAAGACGGGCATTTGTTACTTTGCCGCATCCCGGACAGCTACTGCTGGCGTGCGCCAGGCAAATCCGCCATCATAATAGCAATCCGCCGAACGGAATGCCTACGTCTCTCTTAAAGGGAATGTGAGATGACGCTCTGATTGGTTATTTTCACGTTACGCCCAAACCACACCTAGCTACTTCAGACCAACCCATTTAAGATTTGCGTCGGGCGCAAGAGTCATTTATCCCGCCGGTATAATAGCAACAGCGCCAGATATCCGCCCACAAAGATACTTGCGTTTGGCGTTTCACACTTGCGTTTCAGATCGTTAAAATAGGGCCCAAAATGTCTCTTTGATATTCACACACATATTCCCATTACACCGACCAGTAGTTCATGTGCAATATTTTCCCTTTCCAGCTGTGAGGCGGTGTGATCGGAGCCCTTGCGGACGTGGAGCAACGTGTCAGGAGACTCCTGGAGGATACCGATGCCTCTGCCCGCCTGGATGGACCGGCAGGACGTGCCAGCTGGGTCAGTGGATCACAAATAACAGCCATAACACATTTTACATGTATTATATATAGAGGGCAAATGTCTCTGAATAATGCAGTCTGTTATGCCTATTGTTCTATATGTTTTAAATATACATATAAATGTATATCAAAACACAATGAGAATGTGGCTTTGCTGCTGAATAAATAAAAGCAAAAGTAAGAGTAAAAGTAAGGCTAGGCATTGTATTGGTTGAATTAGTCAACATGATTGAAATTTCATATTGACATTGCCGAGATTCAGGCTTTTGATAAAAATGGATAATCATCCCAATCATGATCTTGGGAAATAAAATACACATACAGTATTAGAAAGATAAACCATGTTATATCATGCCATGAATACATTTTGATCAATTAATGTCCATTAAGCAGCTGTTCTGGAGCGTTCAACTGGAAATCTTAACTAGTTTTTGAAGGTTTTGTTACATGTAGCTGAATGCAAAATGGTGGAACACAGTTCATTGGTTTGAACATCAGTTTAATTGCTTGTATTTTGTATTCTATTTGCATATATTTTCCATATTGTGATATTCCAGACGTATGTTGATATTTGTAAATATATCCTAATTAATATTGTGAAATTGATTTCAACCATATTGCCCAGCCATAAGCAAAAGTAATGTAATAGAAGCAAGTAACCTAAAAGCCAAACAGAGACACAATTATTGTTTTTGACGATAGAGGACCAAGACAATTTAATGCCAGAACTTTGCATTGCACAACTAATCAATACAATATTACATTTTAATCTAAGCTTGACATATGAAAAGACTCTTAAATTGGTGCAAAGGGATTTTATCTGAGTGTAATGCTTCAAAAGTTTAGCATATTGTTTTTTTTGTAACAGAGATCATTTTTCATCATTAAAGTATGTCACTACAGTTACATACAGGGTTCTATTAATGAGAAAATCTGATATTAACTATCCTCAAACGAATCTATTCGTAGAAGTTTTAACACTGATCCTCGAACAAACAAAATCTATCTGAGTGGTAATTCACAGCTGGTTTCAAAAGCTGTGTTTCAATGACCAATATGTGATTATTTGAAGAGAAATATGCATTTAAAGCACAAATTAAAAAGGGAGAAAAAAGCCGATGGCATTTTAATTCTCCTATCAACCCATCCTGACTGTGAATCAGTATTCTCTAAATGCACTGTCATGTCTCTTTGGGCCACATTCGCTCATATTGACAAGTATACTCCCAGAGGGTTGTTGTGTTAGATAGTACAGCAGAGGGAATATTGTATAAGATCAGGTCTCACAGACACAGACACACACACACACACACACACACACACACACACACACAGAAGACATATTATATACACACATACAGTGGCTTGGGGGTTATGAAGTAAAAAGTGAGACATATTTCAGGATGACAGCCTCTCCTACTCCTCTGTGTTAAAGTGATATGTCACTCTGACACTTGATAATCCCCCATAGTTCCACATCACAGGTCAGTAGCTCACAGTATAACACACACACACACACACACACACACACACACACACACACACACACACACACACACACACACACACACACACACACACACACACACACACACACACACTCAATGTTCAAGCACAAGTGATAAAACTCTTTATAGCCTGAACTGAGAGGCAGAGCATCAGTAGTGCCTCAAATGGGGAAAGGCAACTATACTTTCTATCAGTTCTTTCACTCTTTTATTACCTGACTTCTGTCCCCACATTTTTATATTGGTTTAGATTACCTTTAACTGACTGACTACTTCCTTTTCATTCATTCAGTGTTTCTTTCTAATCCTCCTCCGCCTGCTTTAAGAGCCAAGCCCTCTGGGTTTCCTGTCTTTTTACACTCACCCAACACGACAGAGGGTGGGAACAGGCACACATACACTTAACAGAAGCAGTGGTACAGCAGGGGGTCTGTGCATAAACAGGAAAGATGTAAGAAGATGCTGCAAGGCATTACTTTGGATGTACTGTGCATTTGTAAGCATAATATTTGATAAACACTCTGTCTCCAAGTGTTGGTGTGCATCCAGCAATTCCCCACTTCACAGTTCAATTCAAGCATCTACTTCAAAATTGAATTTAACAGGTGGCTGAAGATTGCCCGGGGCCCAGTAGGAGACATGAGAATTAAATTAAATAGTTTTATGGGATGTTTTATCTCATTTCAGTGAGAGGTTTAACAAGATTAGACTGACATGGTTCCATCGATAATAAAATTCTGACAAATGATTAAAATTATGATTTAAAGTATCAAAATACATATGAGCAGAATACTGATGGAAAGTATGTTGGCATGGCAATCATCAGGAGCCACCCACACATCTATACATTTCTACAGATGTTGGGTAACAAACTGCACACAAAAAAATAGAAATACTGCAACTGTTGTCTGCGGTTGAAAGGTAGCGTGTCCATGTAGAACTAAAGAGGAACTGATGTAGCAAGTGCTCAGTGTATCACTGGTTTAGATCTATCAGATATATTACATGTGAAGTCTTCAGTAGAGATGAAATGTTGTTCATCAGATCAGTGTTTATAGAAACTTTTTGTTTCTCCCTGTAGACACCAATGAGTGTGAAATGAGTATATGCGTCCACGCCCGCTCTTGTCGCAACCTGATCGGTGGATACTTGTGTGACTGCCTTCCTGGATGGACGGGGCCTAATTGTGACATCAGTGAGTATAAAAGGGAATGGAAAGACATAAAAGAGGGAAGAAGTGATTGTCCTGTGGCAGGTAGTGAAAGATGAAGAGCCTCAGTGGATTGTGTTTAAACAGCAGTTCCCCTGCAGCTCAAACTCCCTGTCGGCTGGAGATCATTTTACTCCCAGTCCAGTGCTATCTATCATATGTCACAGGGTATCACTGCAATACACTAAAAATGGAACACTAACCAAAAAGTGTGTATGAAGTTTTGTTTTTGACTATTATCTCCTGTAGCTCGCTCACCCATCACTGTATAAAGGTGCAATCTGACATCCTGGTTGCACAGTAATGCAACATCTGTAATCCCAGTCTGTTCTCTTTTACCTTGTATATTGTTGTTTACAATATACACAGACATATCCTATTCATGTGCGATAGTAAATATAGTGTTTCTCGTTACTCTGATTTCTAGGGAACAGCAGCTGTCAGGGTTTGTGTTTGAACGGCGGTCGTTGTGAGGTGAGAGTCCTGGCTCTGCTGCCTTTTTCTCTCTCTCTGTCTAATTTGCCTTTCATCTCTGCATCATCGGTCACAGCACTGACCCGCTTCATTGTCTTCCTCTCACTCTCTCATATTTAGTGTAGTGACATTGTCGCCTTTCTTCCTGTCACTCCGTTATCTGTTACTTAAAGTTTTAATCATATTCTCTCTTTATTGCCCTTTCCCGCCACTTTATTTAATCGTTGCTCTCTCTGTTTTACATACATATAAATAACACACACTCTATGCTGTCCCACATAGGACCAGTTGTCAGGGTCCAGATGCTTGTGTCCACCTGGTTTCTCTGGGAAATATTGCCAAAATGGTCCAAGTCCCTGTGACAGCGCCCCCTGTCTGCATGGAGGACAGTGTGTGGAGAAGGATGGAAGGACCGTCAACTGCAACTGTCCCACGGGATATTCAGGAGTCTTCTGTGAGGTTGGACAAACTTCATATATGTTAATTTAAGGCTAGCTTAGTCTGCAGAATGAAAACATGACAGTAAAAGGCATACAGTGATTAAAGTCATTAGATATGGGCGGTGGAGGAAGTCATCCAAGTCCTCTTCAATCTGCAAAACATCATAGTGTGTAATTACAAAAAGAAATGTTGAACAGTCAAACACAAATACAAATATCAATAATAAATTCAAAATATATATATTATGTTATTTAAATGTTCTTAATTAAACCTTGAAAACTCATAAAGTAGTTTATATTGCTGAATTTTTGATTTTAAACTGTTCCAAAGAAAGGGACCTCTATATTTTACGGTATACTGATAACAAGAAAGTGTGCCAGTAAGTTAGCCTACATAAAAGTCATTGACTTGTTAGACGTGTTAGAATGTAAATGAAAGCCTTGAAAATAATTGAAAATTTGAAAAGTTGTCCGGGAGACTATTAGCTACATTAGATACTCATGCATAAACCCACATAAGTTAAAGTAAATATTTTATATATATATATATATATATATATATATATATATATATATATATATATATATATATATATATATATATATATATATATATATATATAATGTAGGTGTACAGCTATTCAGCAAACTACACACACTTCCAATAAAGGTTGAAGACAGCAGTTGGCCGTTGATGATTTTACTGGAAGCAATTGTGAAACAGTGAAAACAGTGTTGGACAGCAGTGCTATATGCTAGGAAGAAATAAAGCATCATCAGTTCAGGATCAACATCGAGTCCTAAAAAAAGTAAAAGAGTTAACTAAATTCTTAACAGTTTATACCCAACAGTAAACAACTTGAAATGTAGTAACAACATTAGCCTCAGATAGCTGGAATAATGTCCTGCTTGGATAGCAGTAAACTAATATGCAGAAAAAAACTAATTAAAAAATCAAAAACAAGTACAATAAAAATAGTGCCTACAGATAATGCTCTAACAAGGGAAGTAGATTAAAATGCTTGTTAATATTTGCTTGGTCACAGATCTGTCAAAATGGATGTAACTGTAACTGTTTTGTTATTTTTTTCCTATGATTTCAGATTGCGTTGGATCTGTGCAATCCTAACCCCTGCCAGCAGGGGGTACCCTGTCGCAGCATGGAAGGCAGATACATGTGTACATGCCCCGAGGGTTACTATGGTAACAAGTGCATTAGCATAAAAAATCAACACTGCATTGGTCAACACTGTCAAGGTAAGAATAATGTTGTGTGTCTTAAAAAGTACAAAATCTCTATGAAGTCTAGACTGACCTCTCTGTCTCTGCCTCCATGTCTGTAGATGCCATGTCTGACACGACTAACGGGGGTGTCAGCTTCTACATCATCCTGGTGAGCGTCTTAGCTTTGGTGACGGTCTGTGGCTGTGCTGCCTGTGCCTTCATCTTATCCCACCTCCATCGAAAGCGGAAAAAGCAGCAGGCCATCCCGCAGGAAGAAGGCATCAACAACCAGAGGGAGTTTGTAAACCTCATCAGAAACGTGGACCGTCCCGTGCCCCTCCTGCCCTCCGCCACCCCGATCGCACACCCTCCAGCCCCTCCTGCTCCAGTCTCACGTTGCTACGAGGAGATTGAACTGACCCTGCCGCCCTCCCCTGCACCTTCACACCCGTCTCCAGCACCAAAGCCAGCCCACGGCCCCAAACTGGACATTTCAAACCGCGAGAGGGAGAAGTTGAACCGCTTTCACTACACAGACAACCAGGAGCTGGAGGCCTGACCCTTAACTTTTGAGCCGCTGAGGAGCTTTTTTTATTTTATATCATTTTGCGTTCTTCGCACTCTCTCGCTCACAGGGACCTGTTTCCAGTTTCTTGCACTGTGTCACTGTCGCAGTCATGAAAATGGGGTGACCCTAAGACCTTTATGTGCTCAGATAGATCATTGAAGGCTGCTAAGTAGAAGGGTCAAAAGTCTTACTGTGTTGCCGTCTTTTACCTAATTAACTATGAGAAGAAGCAGCATGTTTGACTGAAAGACTCATCAGACTCTTACATTGATGTTGGAGACTTAAAGCCTTGGAGTGCCTAAGATACAATCAATAGTAACTAGATGATCATCGTCTAGGAGTCTCTCAACCTGTCTCCTGGTCCATGATGCCATCTGATAGGTGTTCGGACCTCCACTTCTGTTTCAGACTGAACTCTGACAGACAGAGAGATCATTGAATGGATACTTATTTAACACTCAGTGTGTGTTTCTGTGTCTGGTTGTGTGTCTGGTTGTGTGTCTGGTTGTGTGTCTGGTTGTGTGTGTGTGTGTGTGTGTGTGTGTGTGTGTGTGTGTGTGTTGTGTGTGTGTGTGTGGGTGTGTGTGTGTGTGTGTGTATGTATGTGGGGGGGAAAGTAAAGACAGTTTACTTTAAGAAAACAAAGTGCATATACTTGTCAAAGAGGCTGCATACTCCTGCTCCAAAGGCTTTTAAGCCTTTTGAAAACTGTTTTAAAACTATACACTGTTGCCTGTATTGTCTCTGTAATACTACAGCTTGTCAAAGATGTATGATTTTTTTCATACCTGTGTGTAAAATAGCTTTTTTGTACATGAATATATTGTACATATTGATGCCCTTTTTGTATTGTGGTTTGGTCTGAAAGTATCACTGTATTACTTTGCTCTGTTTGTCCCATTTCACTTTCCATTTGGAGCAACCAGCACATGTGGATTGTAATAAAAGTGCATTTACCAACTCTATTTCATTATTTTTATTGCCTATAATCATTAATCACCAGCGTTATAGTCGATGCTAGAGGGAGGTGTCAGTGTTGCCATACAGAGATTATTCATTATTGTCTTTTGCAAGAAGGCGTAAAGTGCTCATCACCTTTTTATATGTGCATTACAAGTGCTGATTGTTAAAATCATTATCAGAGGCCCATGGAAAAATATTTCATGAGGGAGCACCAAAGAATACATACTGTAGTATTTTGAAGTTCTTATTTCCTGCATATTAGTTTGCAATTCAAGTGAGTTACAAGGGCAAACAGTGTGCAGGCTCATTTGTCACAGTCCAACCCCTTTGGTGAGTCCATCTTTACAAATGTATGCTTCCACAGGGCCCATATACAGTATATGCCAAATCTGCCAGGTTGAGTTTTATAAAATTGTGTAAATGGTGCAGAAGGGATGAGAATATTTCCATTTTACTGTATGAAATTATGCAGCCATAAAAAAAAAACACAGTTTGGGGTTTTGAATATTTATTTTACTGTAAGTATCATACAGCAACAGTGAAGTGTTGGAACAAACAAATGCAGTGTGGGATTATTTTTAATTATTTTTATTTAAAGCAACTTAATCAAGGTATAAAGGTTTAAAAATGTAAATAGTGTTGGGTTCACCTAATCAGAAAAAGGTGCAGCAGTACAGTATACAGCCTTAGATACAGAAAATCAGCACCATGTCAAAAGGGATACCATAACATTAAAAAATAAATACATTGAAATGATTTCAAAAGTAATATGACTAATTACGATGGTATTTGAAAGAAATCACAAAGGTCTTCTTACCCTTTGTGTTTTTCCATTTTTCGGATGCTATGACAAGAAACATCATTGTCAGATGCCCAAGGGAGGATATTTCATAATGGAGCACAGCTCACAGCCACTACGACTAGGTCAGTGGATCACTGTATGCACAAGGTCTCTCTCTTTTTTTCTCTATCTCTCTGAAACACATTCACAAACAATGATGTGGACAGTGCCAGGAAAAAAGAAAGGAAAACCACCCGTTGACCCCAGTCTTTCTCAAGAACGACTGTATGGTTTTAAGAAACTGTTTATTCACATCAAATTTATTTTGTTTTTTTGGGGGGTTTTTCCCTTTATTTCAGAGTGAGAGACAGTGGATAGACAGGAAAGGTGGGAGAGAGATGGGGGATGACACGCAGCAAAGGGCCACAGGTCAGATTTGCCGCTGCAAAGGTCTCAGCCTACATGGGGCGCACGCTCTTACTGGGTGAGCTAGAGGTCGCCCCGACAGTGTGGTATTTTTAACTTTGAGTTTGTATTATAAGGGTATTTTCAATGAGTGCAACACTTAGCTATAACAAAAACAGCTAAAATATACTGTATCTAATAATAAAGAACAAACATATAAAACCAAAAATGTGTCTGGTATTTTACTGTATGTAAACTCAAAACCAATTTATCCATGTGTGTCATGACGATAATGATGAATTTGCTGTAAGATGTGAAAGTGTGTGAAAGAAAGGGTTTTGTGTGCTGGGGCAGTGTAAAGTGTCTGCACGGTCACAGAAGCAGCAGTTAATGGGCAAATGGATGTGACAAATGTGATCTTTGACCTGTGCAAACAGCCGAAGGCTGGAAATGAACACGGGCTTCCTGCCACCACCCTGGTCAAGAGGAAATGTAGGAAATAAGAGTTTACACACACACACACGCACACACTACTCTATGCATAGGACCCTCTCTACACCTGTCAGACCCCAGCACGCAGATTAGAGAGTTTTCGTTCAGATGGGTGCCTTCGTCAAAATGTTTCATCTTGATATCTGTTTACCTTTTATATCCCACGTGTTGATCATCCTAAAGACATTTGAGGATGTCATATTGGGCTTTGGAAAACACTAATCAACATTTTTCACTACTTTCTGACATTAAAGACCAAACAACTAATGGATTGATCGAGAAAATAATGGAGAAAATAATCGTTAGTTGCCGCCCTATATAGGGTAATGTGGGGTTTAAGCAACAATTGACTTTTCATTGGGATCAATGTCTAGCTATTGTATATGACAAAGACTGGTAGAATGACGTGCACCTATGTAGGAGCAGGATTTATGTTAATTCTGAGTTAGTCTCACATTGCCAGACCTATCTCCACAGGCCTTCTGGGTTGACACAATAAGTATTTCTTCACAAAATAGAGTTTTGAGGGTTAAGTTATTCAATTCTATTCAACACAATTTACTTAATTTTACCAGGATAATCTCAAAATTAAGATTGACTTCAAAGTTATAGGCAACTCTCCTGTCTTACAGGGACATCTTGTGGCGTCAGCAGGTATAACCACTGAGTCAATTTTTTTTGATACAGTGTAGGTTCTCACTTTCTAATATGGTCAACAAATACCATTTATCAAGATCCATATATAATATATGTACATGGGCACTTATTAGATGTACAAATTCTTACAACATGGCAAAAAACTAAATAAAAAATGAAAAAAATATTAAGAATGTGAGAAACCAACTGGCAAGCATATGTGAGAGGGAACTAATAAATCAAACGACAGGTGCTTCTGTTCATACATTGTGATAAAACCCATTAAACACCATTAAGAATCAGGGCTCAAATGAGGCCAAATGCTGCAAAATGTAAATTGAATGGAAATCTAAATGAAAATATCTATAAGAACAAGATCCACTTCCTTTTCCTTGAGCTTTCAGCTGTATCACATCTTTATCAGCACATTTTTTTTTACAGTTTGCTTATTTTTCAAGACAGCAGTATAAGCCTGTTTTGACTAGTCGTGGAAGAAGTATTCAGATATTTTACTAAAGTAAAAGTGGATATAGTGTGCTATACACTGTTAAGTATTAGTCCTGCAATCAAACAATTCAGTTAATTAGTCAAGTAGAAGTTAGTCAAGTAGAGGACTAAATGGGAAGGCAGAGTAAACTGTAAGGAGATGAACTAAAGATATTACGTGCTGTTGTGCTGGGTGTCTCTCAGGCTGTGACATGCACTCACATATCTCGCTGCTTCTACAGCACTCACACTCTTTTCTCCAAGTAGATATTGCATTTTTGTCAGGTCAGAGAGTGAATACAAATCTGGGAGTTTACATTTCATTTTTGTAAGAAACTGAGTTCTGATGTCAGTGTATGTGCTACATTGAAGCAGGAAGTGTTGCTTTGTCTCCACCTGTCTCTGTGGACACAGCTGACACAGCCTGTCTTCTCGAGGCAGCCAGGTCTGTCTGTGGCGGCCGGTTTCCACAGCCAGACTGTGTCCTCTCAGCCTGTCCCTGCTCAGAGTCTTTCTGAGTCTGTGGGCATGGTGCTCAGGTATTCAGCTACTGTGTACTCTCAGTTTAGGGCTAGGTAACAATCAATTTTGCTTTGACATTTAGTAGTGTCTTTCCAATAGGTCATGTATTTCTGTTTTTGTCTGCAGATGATTTGGTTGGGCCAGATGGTTTGGGGGGTGTCCTGAGGCTCTGGGGGCTGTGAAATGAGGGATCTGAGGGGGGGTGTCCTGAGGCTCTGGGGGCTGTGAGGTGAGGGAGCTGAGGGGGGTGTCCTGAGGCTCTGGGGGCTGTGAAATGAGGGATCTGAGGGGGGTGTCCTGGGGCTCTGGGGGCTGTGAAATGAGGGATCTGAGGGGGGTGTCCTTTGGCTCTGGGGGCTGTGAGGTGAGGGAGCTGAGGGACAGGTCTAGCTAACTGATGGGGGTCGCTTGTTTTCAGGTGGTTGTAGAATTTGATAGATCTTTTTTCAATTGTAATTTGAAATGCTAAGTTATTTGGCCTAGTTCTGCTCAGCAGGCGTTATTTGGGATGTGTCTTGGTAGGTGTAGAAGGTTTCTGCAAAATTCTACATGGAATTTCTCAATTGGGTGATTGTCCCAGTCAGTAAATTTTAAATGTCTACTGAGCGGGCCCCATATTTCGCTGCAGTATAGAGCGATGGGTTCTAATACTGATTTGAATATTTTTAACCAAATTTTAATTGGAATGTCTGTTTTGATTTTTCTTTTAATTGCATAAAATGCTCTTCTTGATTTGTCTCTCAGCTCATTCACACCCATTTGAAAACTACCTGATGAACTAATATTGAGACCTATGTGTAGTTTTTCAAATGTTCTAATTTAACTGTATTTAGATAGAATCGATGTTTACTGTAATTCCCAGATCTTTTCTGGAAAATCTGAATTTTGATTTAGGTTGACAGTCAGAGCCGATGTCTGACAGAAACTGTGCAGGAGGTCCAGGTGTTGTTGTAGGCCTTCTTTTGTAGGGGACAGCAGGACTACATCATCAGCATAACAAACATTTGATGTCAGTATCTCCCAGAATGATACCAGGGGATGTAGATTAGAAAGTTCCAGATTTTTTGCCAATTCATTTATATAAATGTTGAACAGAGTCGGGGACAGGCAAAAACAAACTCTGACTTTAGTAAATGTATAAGGAAGTGTAAGCATCAAAATATATTTAAAGTTCCAACATTAAAACTACTCATTATGCAGAATGGATCATTTCAGAATCATACATATTAGGCTATATCATTGGATTGGATTCATTAATGTATTAAGGTTTATGTGGAGCTAATTTGAATATGATAAAGGCACACATGCTATCTTTTGTGTATCATTCTAGCTATAAAACAAAAATGCAGCGCCACCCCTTATGCTGAGTTCGGTACTGCACAGACTACTTACAACAGGCGGAGAAGGAAGGAGGCGTGAGTGAGTGTGACACTACGCTAACGTCGTTTTCGGCTGACCGAAAACAACCCCAGTGTGTGTTGGCGGTCAGTAAAACAGGTACACAGTGGATTTTAAAACAATACTGAATGTGTTGTGCAGCTGTATTTCATGGTTTGTTGTTTAAAGAGGCGGCAACGTTACAATACACGCGTTGTTCCTAACGTCTTTGCGTTCTAGCTAGGCTAGGCTAGCTGTGATGCTAACTGGCTAACAGCAGGCAGAATAACGTTAGGCCCAGGCTGTATGCGCAATCAGGCCGATGTGTATGCTAACAAACTCTTCGATAACTTTGAAACATTGCCATTTCACACCTTTTAAGCGATATGAAGGAGGAGAAATGTCAGAATTAAATTAAGTTTAAAATACAAACAGTGCTGGGGTATAACTTTAATGACAACGACAGTATTATATAGTTAGCTAGCTACATAGCTAGATACTATGGTTAGCTACGTTAGCACTTTAGGTGCAGGCGGTTTATCCGCTACTGTTAACGTTAATCTACAAACACAGCTAGCTAATGCATGTTAAACGGAAATGCAATTAACTTAACATCAAAGCTCAAACATAACATGGTTGTGCCATTTGATAATATACAGTAGCTGTATTATATTATACAGTCACAAATGGTGGCTGCAATAAACTCTGTCTAACAAGGTAATTGGAAGTTTAGAAAAGCATTGGCAGTACTGTGCAAACATGTATCAGCTTTTATTTTGTCTGTTTAGTTTGTTGGCTTAAATGCCACTTTCCTTTGCAACACGAAATGGTATTTGCTACGGTCAGGGCCACGTTAAGACACACAGGACTGACTAAAACCATCAATTTAGCGTACATAAGTAAGTACATAACTAAGTAGCTAAGTATTTAGTTAGGACTGAGTGATGAGGAACACATACCAGTAAATATATGAATATAAGTTATTTGATATCAATAAATATATTACCTAGACATGTTTGTTGAAAAATCTCATTGTTATCTCCTTTCACTTTTGAGTATTTCAGAGAAAAAATATAAAATAAATCTAACTACTTAGGGCTGCAGCTAACTATTTTTTTCATTGTCGATTAATCTGAGGATGAGTTGTTTGGTCTATAAAATGTCAGAAAATGGTGAAAAATGTTACATGTGTTTTCCAAAAGCCCAAGATGACATCCTCAAATGTCTTTGTTTTGTCCACAACTCAAAGATGTTCAGTTTACTGTCATAGAGGAATGAAGAAACTATAAAATATTGACATTTAAGATGCTGGAATCAAATCATTTTTACTTTTGTTGATCCTCTGCATTATGCTCTCAGATGTAATGATTGTGGTTTATTTTGGAAATGACTGCTGTAAACAGTAGGGGCGTTATGTTTAAAATATTTATATTAGAAGTTATGTGGGAACCAGATATTTAAAGTTATCTCAGAAGAGCTCTGTCTGTGCAGCTTGTCCCAGTCAAATATTTATTTTAAGAAAAAACATCTTTTGTACATCTGACTTTTGTCTCTTTCCATTGTTGTCCTACATTTCCTCATGTCCTTGTGTGCTCCCTCTTTCTCCTTTCCCATGTTTTTTCCCTCTTTGCCTCACTACAGCAGCCGTGCCCCGCCGCGCCCCCACCCCCAGCGGTGCCGTCATGTGGCAAGAGGCCCGCAAACATGAGCGCAAGCTCCGTGGCATGATGGTAGATTACAAGCGCAGAGGGGAGCGACGACGAGAGTACTATGAGAAGATAGTAAGAGACTTCTATCTATCTATCTATCTATCTATCTATCTATCTATCTATCTGAGCAATGTATGCAGAGATACTTTAATATTATTTCTGCTACAGGGGAGCTATGTGGAAGCAAGCCTTAGCAGATCTGATGCTCTGGGCCCAAAGTGCTCTGAGCTTTCTCTAAAAAGATGAGATCTGGAGCACACAGTTACCATAGTGATGGTGATGAGCTCATCGGAGAGCAGTGAACACAGATAGACATTCCCTATTGGAAAAAACATTTGTTTATAAACTAGGGCTGCACTTTATGACGATAAATGAACGATAATTAAAAAAAATTGTGATTTGACGGCTGACGCTGCGTTTTTGTTTTGTTTTTTTGTATAAAGTTTAAAAAAAAAACACTTTTGCATGATAAAATGTAAATAGACTATACAATCTATTTCTTAACTGCTAATTAACTTGTTAGTCCTGTGGACTTGTGTCAGTCCCGCAAGCGATTTCAGGAAAGTGGCTGCATGTGTCTGACAATGCACAAAACGTCAACACTGGTACAAGCCTACAACTGTCCGCGGACACGGAGTGTGGAAAGTGTGTCAGAGCCTCCCAGACGGGTTTCCTGCTTGTCGGTCAACGGTTGATGATGGGTTAACATTTAATTTCAATTGTACTTTCTTTTGCAAGGCTGGCTGCCAAAAATCGCCACTTACTAGCTAATTAATTAGCCTGAGTTAAATGCTAGCTATCAGTAAACAGAAGGTGGTGGTAGTTATAAAACTGAAGAATGCAGAACATAAGACTGCCTTTCCCACTAATAATCTGGAATATGCAGCCTCTGACCTGAAATTCTGGGGTATTGAACATATATTTTTATGACATATTTATGTATGCTGTGAAAATGTGGCATTGGCTAGACGTAAGAAACAATGGCCCAATCCCAAAGTGAGCCCTGAGGACTAAGGACTCACAGACTTAAGTGATCTCAGGTACTAAGTGAGCGAGTGTGTGAGGCCACATAGGCTCGGATAGGTATAAATGGGATTGGGACGGCGCTTCACGAGATCACATGTTACCTTGGCGACGTTTAATAACAAAGATGTTGCTAACACTTGCCGGTTTGGGAATTGTCCTTTTAAGTTTGTTGCTTTTCACACGGCCGAGGCCCAGGAGACGGCTGCCTGAATCCAAACTCTTGTTTTACGAGCAGGACAACAGGTTGGTCCGTTCCGTGTGCGGTCGCGGTGGTGTTGTTTACCTTCGTAATTTCCGGATTTCCCTATCGTCTCCGCG
The DNA here is from genome assembly GCF_010015445.1 of Perca fluviatilis. Classification (NCBI taxonomy): domain Eukaryota; kingdom Metazoa; phylum Chordata; class Actinopteri; order Perciformes; family Percidae; genus Perca; species Perca fluviatilis. The sequence goes on along the minus strand of NC_053113.1, from coordinate 32,781,893 downwards.
GTAAACGTCACAACGCTTTGAACTGTGGGTAATTCCCTTTGGTGAAGTCTGCATCGATGCAGACTTACGGAAAGGGCTCGGTAAGTGTGTACTCAAACCCTCACGCCCTTTGAAATTCCACATTGGGACAACCCTAAGCCCTGACGAATTTCGCGAGAACGCGCACCAAAGTCCGTGAGTCTGTGAGTCCGGACATTGGGATTGGGCCAATGAGAGACAGCTATAAGCTGGGCATAGGCACTTTAAACGTCTAGACCACCACTACCTCTTCTTGCTCTGATGAAGACATGCTTATGTCGAAACCGTACCTTTTTATTAAAAGCTCTTAATCGTTTGCTCCAGATCTCATCTCTCTTTATCCTGCCTCTGTTGTTCTGTCTGTTAAGGCACAGGTCTGAGCTTTAAGTTGGCTGATGCGTTGGCTGAGACTCCTTCACCTCCTGTTGGCCTTCTATTTCTGACAGTTTGCTTTTATTCTAGCTGTCTACACGGAGCCTAATTTAGACCTGAGATGACACATGAATGCAATAAGCTCTCTTGCATCAGTATTTTTAACAAACAAAAAAAATGTGTAAGTTGAGTATAGCCTCACTTCACAAGACACTGTAAAGCACTACGTAGACAAGCCTAAATTGTCCTTCCGGTTTTAATAGAAAATGAAATTGAGGAGTTAATGGGCTGTACTTGGTACAAGGTGAAACTCGGAAAATTAGAGTATCGTGCAATAAGTATTAAGTTATTTCAGTAATTCAACTTAAAAGGTGAAACTAATATATTATATTGACTCATTACATTCAAAGCGAGATATTACAAGCCTTTATTTGATATAATTTTGATGATTATGGCTTACAGCTTATGAAAACTCCAAATTCAAAATCTCAGAAAATTAGAATATTGTGAAAAGGTTCAATATTGTAGGCTCAAAGTGTCCCACTCTAATCAGCTAATTAATCCAAAACACCTGCAAAGGGTTCCTGAGCCTTTATATGGTCTCTCAGTCTGGTTCAGTAGAATTCACAATCATGGGCGAGACTGCTGACCTGACAGTTATGCAGAAAACCATCATTGACACCCTCCACAAGGAGGGAAAGCCTCAAAAGGTAATTGCAAAAGAAGTTGGATGTTCTCAAAGCACATTGATAGAAAGTTAAGTGGAAGGAAAAGTGTGGAAGGAAAAAGGTGCACAAGCAGAAGGGATGACTGCACTCTGGAGAGGATTGTCAGGAAAAGGCCATTCAAAGGTGTGTTGGAGCTTCACAAGGAGTGGACTGAGGCTGGAGTTACTGCATCAAGAGCCACCACACACAAACGTGTCCAGGACATGGGCTTCAAATGTCGTATTCCTCTTGTCAAGCCGCTCCTGAACAACAGACAACGCCTGGTCTGTTGCTCAGTGGTCCAAACTCCTCTTTTCTGATGAGAGCAAATTTTGCATCTCATTTGGAAACCAAGGTCCCAGAGTCTGGAGGAAGAATGGAGAGGCACCCAATCCAAGATGCTTGAAGTCCAGTGTAAAATTTTCACAGTCTGTGTTGATTTGGGGAGCCATGTCATCTGCTGGTGTTGGTCCACTCTGCTTTATTAAGTCCAGAGTCAACGCAGCCGTCTACCAGGACATTTTAGAGCACATGCTTCCTTCAGCAGACACGCTTTATGGAGATGCTGACTTCACCTGCCCACACTGCCAAAACTACCAAAACCTTGTTCAATGACCATGGGATTACTGTGCTTGATTGGCCAGCAAACTCGCCTGACCTGAACCCCATAGATAATCTATGGGGCATTGCCAAGAGAAAGATTAGAGACATGAGACCGAACAATGCTGAAGGGCGCTACTGAAGCATCCTGGTCTTTCATAACACCTCAGCAGTGCCACAGGCTGATAGCATCCATGCCACGCCGCATTGAGGCAGTAATTCATGCAAAAGGGGCCCAAACCAAGTACTGAGTACACATGCATGATTATACTTTTCAGAGGGCAGACATTTCTGCATTTAAAATAGTTTTTCTTTTAATTGATTTCATGAAATGGTCTAATTTTCTGAGATTTAGAATTTGTTTTTTTTTTATAAGCTGTAAGCCATAATCACCAAAATCATAACAAATAAAGGCTTGTAATATCTTGCTTTGCATGTAATGAGTCTATATAATAGTTTCACCTTTTTAAGTTGAATTACTGAAATAAATGAACTCTTGCACGATATTCTAATTTTATATAGCTTTAACTATTTGGTTAGTTACTTTATTTAGTTAGATATAAGATGCTATTTTATTGCATATACTGCCCCTTATTTTGTTTCAACAGAAAAAAGATCCAGCTCAGTTTCTCCAGGTTCATGGCCGAGCCTACAAGATCCATCTGGATCCTGCTGTGGCGCTGGCTGCTGAGAGCCCCATCAACATGTGAGGAAAAACACACACACGCGCACCAGATGTGCAGTGTTTTTGGGATCTTGCTGATCAGATTATACTCTTTTCTCTCGTTTGTGAAAAGGATGCCATGGCAAGGAGATGCCAACAACATGATTGACAGGTTTGATGTACGGGCTCACCTGGACTACATCCCCACCTACACACCTCCACTGCTCAACACTTCGTAAGTCTTAAAATAAGTTAAAGTCACATCTAACTAGGGCTGAACGATTAATTGCATTTGCAATAATCTCACGATATATTAAACCGCGATTTCCTAAGCGCAAAGGCTGCGATTTGGTCACGTGGCTCGCGAGAGCAAAGCAGTCTGCACTCCATAGAGAAAGCATCAACTTGGCATACTACCACTACGCCGTACCTTGACCTGTTGTAAGCCTCAGGCTTGAAAGAAACTTTAGTCCCAAATAGCTGTTTGTCAAGTAAGCAAAATACCACCCGACAGGCATCACTCTCGGAAATGTTTGAAAGCATAATGTTAACTCAATATGAACATACTTTAAAACGGAACGAGGAAATTACTCAAGCAGTAACGGAGTTTTTCGCTTAAGACATGATGCCCCTTAGTACGGTCACCAAGCTTGGGTTCATGGCTGCACAGAGCGTCTGTTTGTTTTAGAGTCTGGAGATGTTTTTAAGATGAAAAAAGGCAGATTTGGTGATAGATTTGATGTGAGTATGAAGTACACTGACCGGAGCTGGATCGGAGCGGGAGTTGCTAAGATTTCTCTCCTTTTTATTATTTATATATATATATATATATATGTATGTGTGTATGTGTATATGTGTGTATGTGTGTATATATATATATGTGTATATGTGTATATATATATGTGTGTGTGTGTATATATATATATATATAATTATTTTTTTTTTTTTTTAAATCCTTCAGCCCTACATTTAACCCCAGAATCTGACTGCTGTGAATATTTTTTTGTTTAATTTTTTGCCTTACATTTAACTGACATTCATCACAGTTTATTCATTTTGCAATTAATGTCTACCACAAATATAGTTTATTTGTTTGTTATATTTTAACAAACCAATAAACATGCAACATTGCACTATTTTATGACTTTATTTAATATATCCTATTATATAATTTATTTAGAGTCCCATTTTTATTTGCATGGTTTTTTTTTTCTACATATTGAGCATTGTTGGAGGGAGCCTGAAATCTAACATTTTCATTGCCATCAACTGTTTCTATGTATTTGTTTGTGCATATGACAATAAAGAAAATCAAACTTGTTATATACAATATAATCGTTAAGTAATTAAAAAAGGTCATCGATGAAATTGTCTTTTCATTTTCTTCTTCTGCACTGCTTCAGGCTCTGTTAAAAACCAAAATGCTCAGAAAAAGGTGGTCAAATATAAAACAACCTTCGACTCTTTGTCTCGTACAGAACCCCAGAGCAGGAGATGGAGGAGAGAAAGTCCAATTATGAGCGATACAGAGGCCTAGTGCAGAATGACTTTGCCAACAGTAAGTATCACAAACTTCATACATTACGTTAACATTTGGTTTCATGTTGCAACACTGTGTTCTTAATGTTGCCTATTATAGTCTGTTAACCTGCCCTCGGTGGGTATATTTTGCAATTGTGTTGTGCTCTTAAATTCTCTGCTGTCCTCCTACAGTCTCTGAGGAGCAGTGTTTATACCAGATATACCTGGATGAGCTGTACGGTGGCCTGCAGAAACCAAATGAGGATGAGAAGAAAAAGTATGTCATTGTAATGTTGTAAAAATGGTTGTTTCATCCCCACTGTGCATTTAAATCCATGGGTCTTAGAGTGTCTTGGTTGGCTATGTATTAATAAATCCTCCCCGTTGTACAGACTGGCTGAAAAGAAGGCCACTATTGGTTACACCTACGAAGACAGCACTGTGACGGAGCCTGACCCTGAGTCAGAGAAAGATGAAGAGAATTCAGAAAACAGTGAATCCGAAGAGGATGAGGGCATCCCAGATATTGGTGAGGAAATGGGTTTGGCACACAGATTTACGCATCAGGAAAATAAAAACTTCAGAGGCAAACCCCCAAAAAACAACAGTTATGCAGCTTCAGAAACAGGATGCAGAGCAGAAATGTGCACCTGGGTATAACAACCGCCTTCATTAAATATATGTAGAAATAATAATTCAACAACAAATAATGGCACGGCAACTCAATGATATTTTCTTCTTTATTTTTCACCTACTTATTTCAGGATCCTCTGTATATCATGTAGGGCTGTCCCAAGCGATTATTTTTTCGATAAATTTTTCAATGAGCGATTATTTTCCCATTGCTCAATTATTAATAATTTACACAAAACTAATTTCAATAAGGTTCAAATCTCTATTTATTAAAATTGTTTAACACTGCACTGTTAAAGTAAAATTAATGTTTAGTGCAACCTGAAGCCAGATGTAGGCTATAAATCCAACCACAAAATAAAATCACTTTCAGGAGGAATACAAAAATAAAAACAAAGTAAACAGAGCAAGTGCAAAAAGACTAGTGTATGAGAGATTAACCTGTATTTGCTTTTTTAACAGTAGGTAAAATAATGAATACGCTCTTGTTTAACATCCAAGCTCTTTACCCTTTAATTTAACTTTAATTATTTGTATCTAAGGGCTGGTTAAGCACTGTAGGGAGGAGAAGTTGGACAGTTTTTTTTTGTCTCGTTCCAGTGATTGGCACATCTGGGTGATGGCGTCGGATATGTGTTAGCATGTTAGATGTATTACTACTCACATACCCAACAACTGCTGAACAACGCCGACACACAGTCCTCGTCTTATCCACCACACTCTCGCCTGTAGCCTACTACTGTAACTGGACCCGAAGACCGACGTTTTCGAGGCGGGGACGGCATGAGACGAGAATACATGACACGGGAGGCTCCAGACTGCAGCCATATAGTCTCGAAGTTTTGCCAAACTTGCGATCTTAAGGCCGGCGGGGAACTCTTGTGGGTCGCCACCACTCGCCATACATGTCCTTTCGTGTTGCTATCTCTAAGTCACTCACTGGACCATCGACCTGACAAAAAACTGCTTGTAGGCGGAGCATGAGGCGGAGGAGCTTGGCTAGCTTCAGAACTAAGGCGGGGCTACAGATCAGGTGTCCCTAGAACCTGCGTATCTAACAGTAGTTCCGCATTACATTAGTTCCACATTACATTAATTAATTTGCACGCAAGTTTTATTTATTTATTTTATTTAGTGACGCGTCGACGCAAATTATTTGGGTCGACGCATTTATGTAATCGATGACGTCGACGAATCGTCCCAGCCCTAATATCATGTTTTTGTGTTAAAAAGCTTTGTGTCATGTTGTGTGTCCGTACAGATGTGGAGGTTGATGTGGATGAGTTGAACCAGGAACAAGTGTTGGACCTCAACAAAATGGCAACCCCATATGGAATGGCTGAAGGAGACTTTGTTAGGTAACATCTCAGTAATTGTATCAGTGTCTTAAAGGTCAAATGTAGAGCAAAGCAAAGCTCCGTAATGTGCTATGATACTGCTGTCTGAGTTTTGTTTACATAAACAAATGAGAAATTCAGTGGTGAAACGGTCTTGGTAGAATTTTAGTCGATCTTAATTTTGTTTAAGCAATTGGCTGGTGAGATAAATTATTACATTTTAAATAAATGATTTAAATTTGATCATATCACCTTAGCAATAAACAAGTCGTTCTTTAATGTCGCAGACTGTCGTTTTGTGGTCTAAGTATCTGTTTAGGCACCATTTAGGCACCGGTATCAGAAAAAAACTAAATGATACCCAACCCTAGTTGTCAGACACTAATGATAACGATTTGAGCCCGTCAGTGGCAGAAACGAGCACTTTTAGTTAACGCACATTAACATTGCATGATTTCCCCGTGTGATTACATTGCAGCCTGGTTCACAGCTGTCGGCTGCAGCGCTCTCACTCAATACTGGATCAGTTTAAAAAAATTGTTATCACCATTAGTCTTACACGTAGGAAAATAGCGCCCAGGTTGAACAATACTCATGTTTCTACTTAACGCAGTGAGGAGACCAAAACCCCCCAAAAAAATCATTGTCAGTGTAGCCACAACCTTATTGGGCTTCATCACGTAGAACTCATTATCAATCAAAAACCTATAAGAGCAGTGTTTCCCACAGGTTGAGAATTAACTTGTGGAGGTGGGTGGCGCAGAATCTGACGGCGTGGTGTGTGATGGTTGTTCAGTAGTAAACGAGTCACACAAACTATTTTTTAAAAAATGACTCCATAAGACAGTTAAGAAAGAAAGAACTATTAACATATTAAACCAGACTAGAAGATGAAGTGTAGCCTATGATGTGCTTTGTCAATTAAATCTGGTTGGCTTGTCAATTTAATTTTAAGGTTCAGCAGATAAAATACCTGATTAATGTTACCCGGACCTGAAATGTTATATGTATTAACAACTTAACTTTAAAACCATACTATGATCCATACAGAAAGTTGTGTTATTGTAAATCTTAGCTGGTTGGTTAGCATTTAGCTCCAGTTAAGTCCATTATATAGATCAGCTCGAGTGGCGCACACTACTGCGGAGAGGGTGAACAACCAGACTCTGTTTATGGCGCTTTCACAGCGGTGTGGCTGCAGCACTTTTACTGTTTATCAGTACATTTAATCCAGCAAGCCACAACACCACAAGCAGCATGCTGCGCTGTGTCATGCACACGGCGCGCGACTTCACGAGGGGAAGGGGCTGGAGGCTGGTGGTCTGTGTGTATAAAATTACATTGTTACTTGGGGGGGGGGGCTAATCCGGATTTTATCTACCTGGGCGGGCCACCCAAGTTTAACCTGTGTATGGGAAACACTTGAGAGTGATATAATTAATTTGTATGGGATATATTGAACACTGTAGCCAAAAACCTTTTTGTGAATGCATTCACAGGCTCTGACAAGTAGTTTAGTGTGTTGCAGTCACTAAGCATGCTCGCGGATGTGGTTTTGAACTGAGAGGAATAAATTGAACTTCCATGTTCATAGGAATGAAGGAATAGTTTACCCAAAATCAATTGTATGGCTCGGTTGTCTGCTTTTCATGCTTATATTATATTTATATATATATATATTAAATGACTAAACATTTTACACTGTTGACATAATGATTATTTATTGTAACACTATTAACATGATACCTGTTTATTAGGATGTTGAGGAAAGACAAGGAGGAAGTGGAGGCCATCAAACATGCCAAGGCTCTGGAGGCGGAGAAGGCCATGTATTCTGTAAGATAACATCCGCTGAGGTGTGTGTGTCTGTGATTGGTATATTAGACTCTTTGAGTGACATATTTGATCATTTCAGGGCCGGCGTTCTCGCAGACAAAGGAGAGAGTTCAGAGAGAAGAGACTAAAAGGTAGACAGATCAGCCCACCAAGGTAAATTATCTTATTCTTTTATAGGTTTTATTATATTTTTTCATTAAATGTCCACTTACCTCATAGCACGTTTAACTTATGTCCTCATTCTCCTGTTTATCAGCTATGCCAGGAGAGACAGCCCAACATACGATCCCTATAAACGGTGTGCTGATTATTTTGTCCTTCTCGTTCTTAATTTCCAGATTTAGTTGAGTCTGTATGTATGTTTGAACTTCATTTTCTAATCTCTCTTTCAGGCCAGAGTCGGAGTCTAGCTCTGAGTCGCGGTCACGCTCTCGTTCTCCCGGTCCAGAGAAGATCACCTTCATCACCAGCTATGGAGGCAGCGATGATGAGGCTGCAGCAGCAGCTGCTGCAGCAGCAGCAGCAGCAGCAGCAGCAACAACACAAACAGCCGCTCCTCACTCTGGACACGCCCCCTCCAACTTGCAGCACCCTGCAGGTCATAGCAGGGGCTCCCGGTCGGTAACTTTCCGTCTTCCTGGCTTTTCATAGTTATTTTCTTCTTACAGTCAAATTGTTGTTAGAATGACCACAGCTGTTGAGGCAGAAAGAATACTGATGATGAAATACAGATTTTTGTGGTAGGTGAGGTGGATAACAGTTTTTAAATCAACTAAAATGTCAGTGCAAAGACTTCTATATTCTACTACTTCCTATTCTGCATGTGCTCAGAGAAAATGTGCTTGATTGGATAGTTTTTGAGTAGAGCAATGCCAGTATATGAGATTTTGATACTTGCTTATTTATACCTCTCTACAAAGTCAAGCATGTGACCGTAAAACAATTTAAAAACGAGAAAACGAAGTATTCTGAAGATAGCCTAGGTGCTGGGCTGGTGTTGTTACTAAAACTGCGTGTCTCTGTTTGTCCAGGAGACGAAGGTCATCCTCCAGTCGCTCCCCTTCCTCCTCCTCCCGCTCCTCATCTCGGTCTTCCTCTCGCTCTTCTTCCCGTTCACGTCGTGCCAGACGTGGACGCGGGGGAAGGGAGGGGCGGCGATCCCGGACCCGCTCACGGTCGAGACGGCATTCCAGATCTCACTCCCGGGGTAGAGGAGGAAACGGAGGGGCCGCATCCTGGAGGAGACGTGACCGGACACGATCGCGGTCTAACGACAGAGAGCGAGAGAGGGACAGAGACAGGGACCGTGACAGGAGACGATACTCGTCGCGCAGGCGGACAAGGTAAGACTCCCCTATGTCTCCCAACAGTGCTTTAGTTATTGTTTTACAACACGCATGTCATCGATACAAGCTCTCTTTCTGTCAACTGTTAGGTCCCGTTCCAGCTCACGGCAGGGGGGCAGTTCGAGGCGAAGGGGTCGGAGCAGTGGAGGCCACCGGCGGGGAGACAGCGGTAGCCGCAGTCCCTCTCAGTCCCCCAGTCGCCCCAACCACAGTCCCTCCCCTCACAGAGGAGCCCAGCCCTCTACCAACACCGTCTGTGACAAGCTAAGAAAGTAAGAAGATATTTAAACACTGTGGCAAAGACCACTACACTGAAAAACTGTTGGAAAAATATCTTAACTCTTGAGGAGAGGCAATAGCTGAGGCTGCATCATAATCATTCAGCACCATTTTACCCACCTGGGAATATTACACTCTGCAGTTCATCACCAAAATGTAAACTTTTCTTTGAATATACCCAAGAGTGGTATAATTTAAAGGTCCAATGTGTAGGAATTACTACTATAAAACGGTTTACTGTTTACGTATTACAGCTACGGTAGCCTTCAAGCTTCAAAAAGCCGGTCTCTTGCTCTTTTCAATATCCTTTTTCTTATTCTGGGCGAAGAAGACTCCTGTTCCTGAAATTTGGATTTTGAATACGTGTGGTCCTCCCATGTTTTCTTATTCAAACTTGCCGGGGCCGTGAAGCTACGATACCCATTAGCAGCATTAGCAGCACCTGTGAGTTTTCATGTGACAGCGAAAACGCGAAAGGCAGAGCAGTATGTCCTGTATGTCCCTTACCGGCTAACGTATTTCAAGATGGCGCATGAATATGGAGCGTCTACACCAGTTCATGTGAATGTAAAATTTCAAGCCAAAAAGAATACTTGGAATTGATGGAGGTAAATATTCATGAAAAAGGACAAGTTTGTCAACTGGCAACACAGATTTTGATAATGAACAACTAAACACGTTACACACTGGACCTTTTTAACGTGTAGCTGTATAGTATTTCATTTGAAGTCACTTTGAGAATTGCAATGTTTACTTCAGTGCTTTTTGAGCAGTGTTTGAGAGTGTTTGGTTATTGCCTTCACTTGAAACTGTTTATGAACACATTGACATTATGTTATTAGTTATTAAGCCATAAGAATAATTTATGAATGTATTATCATGTTTTTATTCCCCTATGTATACCATACCATGACATGATAAATAAACAATATTTTCTTTGATAGATAAAGATGTCTTCATCACCCCAGCTGATTGTCTTTTCTCTCCCTGTCTCCAGGCCTGATACTCCGGGTGGTAAAGAGACGGGAGCTGCCAAAGTCAGTAAGAATTTGATCTAGCTGGGTTTCTTGCTAAAGCCTACGCCTCCCTCATCCCTGACAGGCTGACATGGTTGTCCACCAGACTGGGATGTAGAAGCCATTGTTGCCCACAGAAAATAAAATGATGATGTGATTTTCTTTTTTTTTTTCTTTTTTTTTCCAACAAAGTGGACATGCACTGCAGTCAAATCCTTTCATCTATTTTTTTTTAATATCCATTACAGTATTCTTCACCTTCTCAAATGTTTTGCTATGAAGAATGTGAACTTGCAAACACTGAAAAATGACCGAGTTAATGCTGAATTAATGCTGCCATCTCTCTATGTAGTGAACATTTTAGCAGCCTGAAGTCATTATTGTCTTTATTGGGCTTTTAGTGTGGGTTGTGCATGCATGTATACATATACATGTGGGTGAGAGAGTGCAGCGTCTTTATATCCGTTTGTAGTCTCTTATAAGCATCAGTATGGCCCTAAGAGGAAAAGATGACCTCTTTTGCTACTGACCATGTCTTGTTACAACTTGTGAATCAGTATTGGCCAAGTGATCCTTCATAGTGACAGAAAAAGATTGATTAATCAGATGGGTGTGCTCTGGACAACCGTTTTTGGGCTTGTTTTAACAAGCAGCTGTGCACGCTCTTATTACTAAAATGAAGTGCTTTTTGTCCGGCATACAGATTGAAGACTTGAGATGAGAGTTAAAGAAATAGTTAGACATTTTGGGAAATACACTCTTGCAGAGAGTTGGACAGGATGATCGATACAACTCCCCTGTCTGTACACTAAATATGAAGCTACTGGGGGTAGTCTTATTAACTAAGCTTAATTAACACGTCTGTGTTTGTTTAATTTGTACAAACAGATGTGTAAAACAACATATCACTCTTATATGGTGTGTTATGTTCCTGCCTATTTCTAGATTAAACAAACCAGCTATAGTGTGTTAATTAGTGAGCTTTAGAGGTGCTAGTAGGTCAATATTGTTACCTTTGGACAGAGCCAGGCTCGCTGCTTCCTTCTGTTTCCAGCTAAGCTACCCGTAGTAGCTTCATATTTTGTGTACCGACATGAGAGTGGTATCAATCTTCTCATCTAACTCTGAACAAGAAAGGAAATATTTCCCAAAATGTCAGACTATTCTTTTAAGACTAAATAATGTATAATTTGTTGTTATATTCTAACATTCTGGACCATTTGCTGTTCTGAACCAGCTTCTCTTCTTACTGCATTTCCTGGCAAAGAAGAAAAGATTTGAATATACTTCCAAAAGTCAAATAGAGTTGAAGTTCTAATCTTCTTTGCACTGTTGTGACCTGCAGTTTTTCTTGCTTGGCCAGGTTTAAATGACCCAGTGATGGGTGTGTCAGTAACAAAATGCCACTGGCTCTTTCTGAACTTTCGGAATTCAACGGACCTAAACTTGCCCTTCTTTCACTTTCTGACCCTGTCTCCTTCTTCTGCTGTCCCACTCCCCTTATCTTTCTGACAGTGTATATATAAATATATTTAAGTACCGGTATAAAGGTTAATGTAACAGATCCTGTCCTGCTTCTAAACTATCCTACAGCAACAGTTAGCCTCTGTCCACACACACATATACATGCACAGGCAGCCAGTAAGATTCAAGTGTGCTTGTTGACTCAACAAACATCACACATAATACATTTATTTGCAGCCTTTTTAACTCCACCAGCTACTGTACATAAATGTGATAGAACCCAAATTGTATGACAGCACAATGCTTTTGATCTCTCTCTTACACACACTTACACACACAGACACTTTTATCAGGCTGTGAAAGGATGTGCTAACACAACTGTTTTGCCTGCAGCCCAAGATGACCCCACAGGAGCGGCTGAAGCTACGAATGCAGAAGGCGCTCAACAAGCAGTGTGAGTACAACTGAGCAGAGTGCATGTGTTTCTTGCACAAGTTAAGAAAACTGTTGAGATGTATCTGTTTTGTCACATTATGCTAATTACAAGTTGTTCAATTCAATTTCCTTTTTTTTTTTTTTTTTTTCTTCCCTTCTGCAGCCAAGGCGGATAAACGGGCTGCTCAGGTTAAGATCCAGCAGCAGGAACACAAACGACAGGTGTCTGTTTTTTTCTGTGCATGCACTTGAATTTCAGGCTGAAACAGAGACTCTGTTATCCTGTAACTACCCTCATTGCTACGTGTTTAATTTTACAGGAGCGAGAGGGAGAGCTACGAGCCATGGCACGCAAGATACGCATGAAGTAAGTGTGTGTGTGTGTGTGTGTGTGTGTGTGTGTGTGTACAGTTTGGTATTTGTGTGTTGCAACTGTCTGACCCAGAGGCTCTTTGTTTAGGGAGCGTGAGAGACGTGAGAAAGAGAGGGATGAATGGGAAAGACAGTACGGGCGACAGAGCCACTCGCCTTCTCCTTCCAAATATGGTAAGACTTTCTGATCACAAATATCCATATGAATCTAATATAATAATAATTTGGTTTAGTTGTGTGTGTGTGTTCTTGCATACTCAAACAGAAGTAACCACAATATCGAAATTAGCTAAACATCTGATTTGCTGGCCTCAGTGTCTGATTTGCTGCCCTCAGTTTCTGCTCTGACAGTTTTATAGGCTTTAAGATGTTCTGGCTTGCTATTGTTTTGATGGCTTCTCTGTGTCCTCTGTTCCTTCAGGCCGAGAGCACAACTCACACAGAAGGTATGTGAGAAGCCACAAGAGTCTGCACAGCTCCGATGAAGCAGAATGAATAATGGGAGTCTTTCACATTAATGCATAAACACTATCTTAAAGGCTCATTATAATGCCTTTATATGCAACACTAATGCTAATACTTGGCTTTTTCGTTGCTCAACTACAAAATCAGTGTGTCAAGTCTTGAGAGAGGTCAGGCCAAGAACGGAAATAATCCAGTACATGTTAAAGAAGTACTTTAATGCTGGAAAGAGGGTCTGTTCATAAAACTGGGTTGTCTATGCAGTAGAATGGCACAAACATTTTTGAAATTTGTGCTACATGACCAGACAAACCTGCAAAAAGAAGCTGTGATATTCCCTTTCGCTCAAAAGGTAGAAAACCTACAATTACTAGAATGCACTGCGCCGCACCGGACCACTAAACGCTCCCGCTGGTGGGTGACATAATGCGAAACCCATCGTGTCGCATTATTCACAGAGAATGGCGGCCAGCTGGTAACAAACTATCTCGTATAACAGTTAAACGGTAAGCTGAAATATCTTTCCAAAAACATTTTAGGTGAGAAAAACAGAACCATGGTTTATATTTGATCAGCGCTGCCTAGTCTTACAGTTTCATCTGTTTTTTTACCCTTTGTTTTTACAATACAGGAAACGGTATGGAGCCCACTTCCTGTTACCAAACTGTCATATTTCAGCCAAACGGTGCACTAAAATATATTTCTAAAAACATTTTAGGCGAAAGATAGGAAATACAGTAACCAAATCTTGAGAGAAAAGAGGGAGAGGGGCAGCTATCTCTCTCGATCTGCTTCTATACTCTTAGTGTCCGTATGCTTAAAGGTGCTCTAAGCGATGTCACGCGTTTTTTTAGGCTACAACATTTTTTTGTCACATACAGCAAACCTCTCACTATCTGCGAGCTGCCTGAACACTAAAAAAAAAAAAAAAAATGTTGTTGAGCCGTGTGTTGCCAATGCGCACATCGGTTTGAATTATGTTTTTATATTTTTTATTTGCTCTCACAATCGCTTACCACTGCAGGTTGCAACTGAAATAAAAGGCTAAAGCAACGACAGTTTATGGAAAACACAAGTGTAATTATGGTCAGATCTTGTGCCTGGACTGATGGGGAAATGATATTGATAAGCGTGATTTACACATAACAGCGTCGGCTATTTTTTTGCCAGCTTTCCTTCCTCTTTTAGGAAGCAGCGACTGTATTGCGTCTTGCCTGTAAAATTGTGTCTGTGTTCTTCATAATTATGTAGAATTATAGTTTGCTCTTACGTAAAATATGCGGCTCTGATAGGTGTTTGTGATTGGTCGTGCTGTGCAAACACCGCCTCTTTTATGTGAACGCGCGCGTCGCCGGATTGGGAAACCCTGGGTTGATTCAAGTAGTTGTTAACCACCGTCGTGACACAGCTTATGTGGGGCGGTTGTTAGGTGAAGCCGGGTAACTGAAATAAATCCAGGGCATGTTGATCTGGATTCGTAGTACAGGCCTCAGCACCACGAAACATAAGTCTTCCAGCGTTCCCGCCAATAACCGACAAGAAGGACTTGGGGGTGGGGGTTGGGGGTTTTAGTTTGCGGAAGCACTGAAGGCAGCGAGAGGGGACGGGATGAGGAGGAGGGAGATGTGAGCTAGCCTCGTTTTGTTTGAAAATACTTTGAATGTCAACAAGAAGTGCCGTCACCCAACGTCGCTTAGAGCACCTTTAAGTACAGTGTGTAGTTTGAACAGGCCCTAGGGCCAGCAGCAAACTTCCAAGTGAAGCATCTTGTGTCAAACACATCACTTAGTGGTTGTCCTGCTGGCCTGTGAGCAGATCTGGGCACTGGTAAGATGGAGGGACGTTTACCGTAGTTAATTTACACATAATACCAACAATATTATGATACAAAGTTGGTTGAATATCGGCAAAGTATCCCTTTAAAATCTAAATTGAGAGAATATACCTCCAAACTTGTCCCTCCAATTCATTGAGTATTCTTTTTTTACATTTAGAAAGGTTTTATATTCAAGTGTTAAGTAGAGCCCAACTGCATTAATGCCCATATTTAAGATTTAAAAAAGATGATTTGTTTTTGTAATTTTTTTTTTTAAAGAATTGTAACCAAATTATTGTTCTCAATTAATTTTACAGTTGTAATGGAGACACCGTTTCTTAATTACCTTAAACATATCTTTGGCCTTTCTGTGCTTAATACACCAACATATACACCAGTATATCTGCAGTATTCTAATGTGTATATATATTATTTCTTTTCCCCCCCAGGAGGTCACGGTCACGGTCTCGGTCACGGAGTCCATACTACAGATACTGAGCAGCGTAAAACATCCTACAGTATCTTTTTAGTAAAGGACTGTCATTGGCGCACATACTGTCCAACAAACGGCCTAATAACATGGAAATATGAAGAGATGGACTGACTATGGCACATATCTTTACCTGAACGCTATGTTCTCTGGTATGTGTCTACAGAATATAACATTTTGGCTGTGATACCTTTTTAGTTTCACTAATTACACCACTGATTGGTTGAGCCAAGCGTAATTTGTTCTGCCCGTTTCCTTTTTGCTTCATCTTGTAAAGACACTGCAGGTCTATTAAATGAGTTTCTGGTTTCTTCTTTTGCATGCTCCTTTTTTCTTTTTCTGCCTGAACACTTCTTCTCATTTCTTCGTTTGCATTTCAAAGTACATAGTACTAAGCAATCCATCAGCCTTTTACTTTTCTCTAACAAACACTCACACTAAAGACCATTTTAAACAACTTTCATGAGCTATTTATATACATCCATTTCAAACTTCTTTATTAAAGAATACACAGTTCATCTCTATCTACCACTCTTTTTATACTCTGTCCTCTGCCAACCGGTAACAGCAGCAACAAATAACTTTTTGTTGTCGGTAATGTGGAATGTTAAATACAGAAAAACAAATAAAACTGACTTTGAAATTATTTGTTCATTTTTTTTCTTTCTAACCTTTATAATCCCTGTTGCTTTTTATGTTTTACACAAAGAAATGCTGTACATTTGGATTTAGTAAAATACTAAATATAGTTGAATATTTGCTCAAATGTTGATTCAAAATATGCTACATGATTCAGTAGGCTATATGCTCACTGAAGTTTTTCACACAGGGTTGCAGTTTATTTCTTATCAGTAGGTGGCGACAAATCTTAATATTTGAGCGGACAACGCTTCACTGCACCTTGTGTTACTGTCACTCTGTGACTTCTGAGGCATTTTCGTTTTTTCTGCGTTTAATGGTTGTATAACAGTCCCAGATCAACACTGGTCAACAAGAAAAGGAGAAATGAGTGCTCCGCTGGTTTTAGTTTTTAGTTTGGAGACACCTGTGGGAAACCAACCAAGTTCCTCTGAGCCTCTGAGGAGGAACTAAATGTGGATTTTTACTATCGGATATGAAAACCTTGATTGAAACCGACACCTAAGCGTGTTTTAAAAAAAAAACACACACACACACAAAAAAAACAGGTGATTAGAGAAAAAGCTTTAAAGTCATATAATAGCAGGTTTATGAACTAGGCTATGTTACCCGAGGAGGGCGGGGTCAGGGTCGTAGGAGCGGGGCGGGCGGTGCCTACAGTTGCCCATGCCCCCTTTTAACCTCCGCTCGCTGCGGGGGAAGAAGCGTGAACTTGAACGCTGCCTTCAGTGCGAGTCCAGGCAGAGGCCAGCCAGTCTCATCAGTCTGTCCCCCGCCGCTCGGGTTTTGGTTAACTTCTCGGAGAAGACGGATTTTGGCATTGGAGGGTTAGTTGTTTGGGACCCAGAAAAGGTGCCAAACGCTCGACGCGATGTCCAGGCGCAAACTTGGAAGCAGACCGCAGCACCTGAGTGCAATTCAAGGTAAGCATGAGGGGAGCAGCGATGTGTGGGCTCGTTGAAACAGTTTGGAGGCGGATGTGATGTTTTTAGGTGAAATTTAAATAAATTCAGGTCACAGTTTTGTTTTATTGTCAGTTTGCGCGTATGGTTTGGATACGCGCTGGCACCGGTTTTTAAATGACGGATGGTATTTCAGTGAAAAAGCATGTAAAAATCCTCCAAGCAGGGTTTAAAGTATCTTTTTAGTCATTGGCCTCTGTTGTCAATATGGATGTATTTCTAATCCATTTTTAGGTCAGTATTAATCTAAGGACTCATATTTTCCTTGTCACGTCTGTCCTGTTGTGTGCTGTTGCTGCGGTCCTGATTATAGAGGAAGGACCGGTTTATTGGCATTTTGTTTTCAGAGGCTACAGGTCTGAACACGATGATTAATATATGTCCAGGTTGGACGATGATCAAGTTTATCAGTCGGTCTCTGGCTTGTCTGGGACAGTTTACCTCCCCTGTTGTTTTTAAAAGAAACTCCATCTGCTTCATATAATTACAATGACGAGTTTATTTTATTTTTTTTATATTTGGCCAATAACATTTTTTTTTCTCTCAATACAAATGTAGAATAGATCCCATTCAGACCCTCCATTTGATCCCATTCAGACTGTTCAAACATTAAGACAACAGTGCAGCTCATAAAGAAACATCTGATGTTTGAAGGGAAATAAGAGAGCAACTTAAACCCCATTTGTTTTTTTACAGTTCTCCACTGGAGACCAGTGGTGCGTGTCTGTGTGACCACAGGCCGTGTGTGTGTGTGTGTGTGTGTGTGTGTGTGTGTGACCGCACCTTGCAAGTCTGCACAAACAAGCGCAGCCCTGAAACAGGAAAGGTGACATTTTTGAGTAACAACTGGCGAGATCCGACTTCAGACTGTACTGTCTGTACCTGTCCTGTATGTTAGCCGGCCTAGCAGGGGGAAGTTGGATCCAGTTGAGGCATCAAGGTGTGCCCATGACCGCGTTGAGCAATACTGACCCCTCCTCTTCCTCCTACCTGGCCTTAGCTGGAAGCCTTTCTTAGGAAATAGCCAAAGTTGACTGTGACTCTGAAGAGCTTTGGGTAGAAGCTGTGTCCACTGCTTTAACAACACTCGTCAGTGCTTGCACCTGTCTGCATGCATTTCAAGGTGCTCCCTGTAAACCACATACGATTTGTCATGTTGTTGACGTTGAATCAGATTAGCTGTCCTGTGCAGGTTTGTGTGAGCGCGCACACACACACACACACACACACACACACACACACACACACACACACACACACACACACACACACACACACACACACACACACACACACACACACACACGTACAGTGGGTGCTCTTATCTCCAACACCTTCAGTCTTTTTTTTTCTTCTTTTATTGCAATCCACTTCCTGTTGAGAAACACCCGCTGCCTGTGGCTGGTAGGGCAAGTTGTAATTGCGAGTTAAAGGTAAAAGCTTTGGTCATAATGTTGCATTTTTAAATCAAAAAGTTCAGCTGTCTCCACATGAAGATCGTCACATTGATCTGAGGTTGATGTTCCTGCTGAGATGGACATGTGGGCTCCCCCTGTGCAACAGCCTCAGTCACGGAGCCGACCTGTTTTGGGTTTGTTAAAGGAAGTGGTCAGTTTTGGGTGAGCAGTTTGGCCTCATTGCTTTAGAGTTTACAACTGAAACTAGTACTTTGAATCACCACGCCTATTTTGTTAATCCCCTGAGGTCTAACGGCACTTTTGACACTTTGCGTTGTTAATTTGTAAGAGCACAGTCAAAAACTCTTTGAGCAGAAATCCACATTAAGCACATGTTGGTATTAGTATACATATATTCAGCCTTTTTTGGAGAGAAAGTGGGAAGTTTAACGTCAAGGATACTCAGGTTTAGTATTTATTTCTGTTTTGTATTTTGGAGATTGTGACTTCCTCTCAATTAATGAACACAACTAAAGGTTTGTGTACAAGTGATATATATATAACTCCTGATGATCTCTATGGCTGCAAGTTCAAATGCTTTCAAGAAACCTCTCTACTATGGATCTTTTTATGGATCCTGTTGACTATTCGCTCAATGGAAAAGATGATTTACACCCATAAACTAAAGAAACACAAGGGTGAAAAATACTGGATGAAATGGGATTGTCTCAATTAATCTAGATTAATTTGACCAACAATACGAAACCCAAAGATACTCCCTTCACTGTCACAGGAGACACAACAACCAGATCATTTTTACATTTAGGACGTGGAAACCTGCAAATATTTGCTTGAAAAATTACTTAGACATTTAGTATTCTGTCGATTTGACTAATTGAATATTCGTTGTGGCTTTATTAAAAACATTCTTCTTTATTTCTCTTTTCAATACTAAGGAGTTGAAATCCCTGAACTGTACTGGTGTATCTGTCTGTGTGCTCTGCACATCAGTTTGTTAAAAGAATGTAATCTCTGTTAGTAATTGAACTTTCCCTCTTCCCTCTCCTGCCTGTCATGTTTCTCAGATGCCACTGACATGGCGGATGGCACCACTTCATCAGACGTCGGGCCTCCTCCTCCTCCTCCTCCCCCCCAGGTCCAAGCTCCTGGCGAGGGTGGTGACCTCCTGACCTGCGGCCAGTGCAGCCAGGCCTTCCCCCTCGCCCACATCCTAGCGTTCATCCAGCACAAACAGGGCGACTGCAGCTCCCGAAACCAAGCCCCAAACGGCAGCGCCACTCCCCCCTCACCTGCCAACCGATCGCAGCTGCGCGTCGCCAACGCCGAGCTGGGGCCGGGCTTCATCGAGCTGAGGAGAGGGGGCAGAGCCTGTGGGGAGGAGCATGGCGTCAAGTTGAAGGCGGAGCACAGCAAAGCAGGTGAGTGCTTGAAGAAGAGGCAGGTTGCTAATTAGTGACTCTATGTTTTTTTGTTTAGTTTTGTTTTTCAACCGCCCTCCTCTACATTTAACAAATGCCCCCCACCCCCCACTCCTCCTCCGGAGTCCAGCTCATTAGCTAGCCGTTGCCATTAGCAGACCTGCATGAGTTAGTGATGCACAGGCTAATTGTGTGGAAAGAATAGACGTCAGGAGCGTTCAGAGGGCACCGAGGGTCCCCCGAGGGCTCTGCACTTAGCACCTGAGCTCCATCCCATCTCCCTGACTGTCAGTCTCTGAGGTGGAATGGCCAGGTAAACATGTTTCTCCCTCTCTGTCCTCCACTACGCCCTGGACAGCAGAGACTGAAACCACGTCCTCCAAACACCGGCACAGGGGCACGATTCGGGGTCTTAAGGCCACCCTGTTTCTTGTGGAAAGGGCCGTGATTGGTTGTAGTGGTGAACCACGGTATGAAATGGTCAGAGGAGTGGACGTGAGGCTGTTCGTTCAGCTTTCCTCGCTTTGCGTGACACTGTAAGGGAGGACGTTGCATCATGTGCCTTCTCCCACTGTTCTGCACCGGGCTGAGCCACCTGAGCTCCTGGGAATCTCCTCCTTCCTCCTCCTTTTTTCTTCATCTTGTGCATCTTGTTCTCCTTCTTCTTCCCCCTTGTTCTCATAACCATCCCTCTCTTCTTGTTCCGTGTATCAGACATCAGCAGTGATTTTTTTATTTTATTTTTATTTTTTTCCTAAAGGTCTTTTTCTTCACGCCTATCTGCTGCGCTTTTCTTTTACAGAAGAAGAGCGCGGGCACCGTGATGGTTGTGCCAAATATGATATGTCACGGTGGAAGTCTATCAGCACTTCATGAATTCTCATTAAAATCCTTTTTTGAAAATTTCACGTCCCGTAGCTAACAATGTGTTTGAGATGGAGGAGAGTTATTGTGTTTATTTTTTTTTTTTTGTTTGTTTGTTTTTTCCTGCAAAGGTCATATATTTGAAGCTCATGCCGTATATCTAAAGTGAAAAAGGGGAGTATGCAGGGTGTTGTAAATGATTGCAGATGGACAGAGCATCTTGCTGCACACTCCTACTCGGTATGAGTGCCCCTTTGCACATTTTGAAACCTCTGTCATGTACACACACGTTAGCAGTTCCTTCCTTTGTGTAACGCTCAGGGGACTGGTGCACGCACCATTTCCGTCTGTCCACAACCTTTTTTTTTTTTTTTTTTTTTCTATTTCAGTGTGTTTTTCATCTCTCACTTATTGTCGGAGAGCACATAAGTTTGGTAATTTTGCACCCGCAGGATTATACAACAAAAATTAACTTGTGTGCGAGGCAAGGGCGGGGGGGGGAGGGAAGAGCATGACAGCTTGTAAATAATGAAAAAGTGGATAAGTTTGGATTAAAGTTTTATTAGCAAATATAGGTTGCATTTGCTTGGAGTTGGTAATTGCGATTTCACCCAGCTTTTAGTGTTTTTAGTTCCTCAGATTTGCTAGTTTATGACGAGAACAGTTTGAGTTCTTGCATGTTGAAGTAGCGATGGGACAGTTTGAATTGGACATCCTGCAGTGTTATAAGTAATAGGAAGGCTTGTTGTGACGTGGCAGGGAAACTGAGCATCTGAAGCTTTGGAAATGACTGAAATAGAGAGAGCAGTTATCCCACAACAGAAAGGTCCACCATCTATTTTCTGTATTCAAAAGAGAAGCGGCGAGGACGGAGGAGAAAAGGGAGTGGGATGGATTACTGAAGAGCCGCGTGCATCTGTCTCATTCCTTTTTATTTATTCTCCTTGTTTGTTTTCCTCATCTCCAACATCCCCCCAACTCCTTATTTCTTCCCCCCCCCCCATCTTCAACACACTTTCGCTTTGCCCTCTTTCAATTTCTTGCCCCCTCCCTTCTCCCTCCTCCTCCTCCTCTCTTTTCTCCTCCCTCTGCCTCCCAAGGGAAAAGAGATTCTGCCTGCTGCTCGTTAGCGCTCCTAGCCAATCTGCATTTTTAATTAGTAGTTATTGCTTCTGCTTAATATTCAAGTGCTACCCCAGGCCAAATGGGAATCCTTACAAAAAAAAAGCGAGGGGAGAGAGGGAAGGAAAGAGAAACCGGCTGGGTATTGTGTTTCACTCCAGGACCCTGGAACAAAGCCCCCTCCCCCCTCAGGGAAAAGATTTGGATTGGGATTTTTTTTTTTTTTTTGGGGCTGTCAGTGTTGGTGGATGGGGAGTCTCAAGTACGATCCAAAGGGGTGACATATTTTTGTGGTGTCTCCTGGCCCCCCCGTAGTACATTATAATCTTTTTATCTCATTTTCTTTTTATCTCCTGAGCCCTGACCTACCTATCCCTCGCTCTCTTCTTCTGCTCCCACTCTTCACCCTACATTTTAAAGAAGTATCTCAACTTCTCTCGGGTTTCTCCTCAGGCTAGGTTAAAGGACATGAGCACCACAGATCCTCTCGTCTCCAGACAGAGGGAGGGTGGGAGAAGGGGGGGGGGGGAGAAAAAGAAAGAGAGAAAGAAACAGTTGCTCTCTTTTTCATCTTTACTCTCCTCCCCCCTCCAGTAAAATATAGAAGGATTTGACTTGAGGAAACATGAAAGAGGCTTATACCAGAGTCCGCTTTGAACCTCTCCAAAAAAAAAAAAAGAACTGTTTTCCCTCTAAATTTGGGGATCTTCTCTCCAATTTTGATTTATGCAGAAAGGCCTCATTTGTCAAGCAGGCTGAGTCAGTGCCTCATTTGCATAAAGCGTTCATTTTCTACGTTCTGCTAATTAGCAATTTGCAGCTTAATTGGAGAGTGGCTCTCGGTTAGGAGACAAAGCTATCCACATATAAAAATATCTCCAGATGTATTTTGCGACACGACTGCATCTCTGTTGGCCTTTCAGCTTTCACCCATTTCTCTATTCTGCTTTGGGTCATACTTTTCCACACATTTTCTCCTTATTTTATTTCTCCACACCAGACCCTCCTCTTCATCTTTCATTCATTTGAGTCCATATAAATGTGCCTCTGGTATAGTTGACTTTTCTCATGCTGATACTCGTGTTTCTGTTCAATTTTTATAACTTTATAACGTCTTTTTAAGTCATTGTTTTGATTTTTGACCAACAACTTTACTCTCATTGAATTATTTTCGCACCCAGCAGGCAGCTGTTTTCAGCAAAAAAAGCTCTAAAAAAACTAGACACTACCTGCTCAACACCAAACAGCAGACAGACACAGTAAGAATGGTGAATATGTAACAGCTAAAGACTATGATATTTCCCTGACTTTGGTAGACACCAAAAACAGAGTTAAAAGAGAGTACAATATTGGACTTAAATTCGTCAGGTGGACACAAACGCAACTCCAAATAAATGTTAATGTTGCTTCGTATCTACTGGATGTGTTTTAAAAAAAAAAAAAAAAAAAAGGCAAATGTTTGCTAAATTCACCCAATAAACTTTTAACAATCTGTTAGATGTTGCGTTCACAGATTGTTTCTCCTGCCCCCCCCCCCAAAGTGACCAAAAAATCACTTATTGCAGGTTTAATCTTTATGTATTTACCTCATGGTTCACTCCTTGTGGAAATCATGACCTGTCAAAAGAGCAAGACATATTTCCTATATCCTTCTATTCTTTACTAACAACCATTACTCAAAATTGCTAACTCAATGCTGTCATTTTGTTTTCCAGTGTCTGAGGAGCCTTCCTACTTCACCTGCCAGCAGTGTGAAGGCGTGTTTCCATCTGCATGGCTGCTCTTACAGCACGCTCAGCGCGCGCACTCCTTCAGCATCTACCAAGAGGACGAGGAGGATGACACAGACATGAGAGGAGGAAGAAGAGGAGGCCTTAAAGAGCACAAGGCTGCTGCAGCCACTCTAGACCCTCGCCACCTGAGCCAAGCTCTTGCTTCTGCCTTTCAGCCCTCCCTGCGCCTCAGTCGCTCCCGCCAGACACACACCGCCTCCTCTTTCAGTAACAGGCAGGCTCTGAACTTTTCAGTGCGGCTCAGGGAGCTCGCAGAGGGGAATAACGACCCCACCGGCAGCTCCCCCGGAGGCCTGGTGCTGTCTCCGTCCTCCTCGCCACCAGCAGCTTCTCCCTTTCCTCAGACCAGCGCCCTCCAGGCTGACTTCCACTGCGAGCTGTGTGACCAGAACTTCCTGTCCCTGCGTGCCCTGTCCGCCCACCGCCGGACTCACTCCTGCGACAGGCCCTATCACTGCGGAGTGTGCGGACAGGCCTTTGCCCAGAGCGGCCAGCTGGCACGGCACATAAGGAGCCATCACAGGGAGGCTGGAGGTGGAGGAAGTGGATATGAGTCGGTGGAGATGGTCGTGATGGAGGAGGATGTAGGGAGGCAGGGGATGAGAGGGAGGTTTCAAATGCAGCCAGGTGGAATCCTCATGGGAAAGGGAATGGTCGGGGCAGAATTGAGAGCCCAGGGTCCCTCAGAGTTAGACCTGACCCTGCCCAAACACCCGTCCATAGCTTCAGGCCTGATGCTGCTGACCTCGCAGGTTAGACCGGCAGACACGGAGCTGCTGAGGCCGTATCGGTGCCAGAGAGAAGGGGGAGAGGGAGGGGAGGAGGAGGCAGAGGCGCAGGGGGAACCTCGGCACACCTCACCCTGCGCCAGCCCCTCTGAAGGCTCCCTGGAGAGCGGAGAGACAGGAGGCAGCGGCGAGAGCGGTATCGCTAGTGGCAACTGCACGCCCAAACGGCCAGAGATGGGGGACAGAGTGCGAGGAGTCGGAGAGTGGGCGAACGAAGGAGGAGAGGTCATGGAGAGGGAGACGGCGTGGAGCTCAGCCAACGTCAGCGAGGTTGTGCAGGAGTGGCAGAGGGAGAACGAGTGGAGGAGTCTAGGAGGAGGTGTCAGCGGCGGAGGAAACAACAACAACAACAATACTACTGTCGGCTCGGCTGGAAAGAAGAAGAAAGACGAAGCGTGTGAATACTGTGGTAAACAGTTCAGGAACAGCAGCAACCTTACTGTGCACCGCCGCAGCCACACAGGTGAACGGCCATACCGCTGTGGCCTCTGCAACTACGCCTGCGCTCAGAGCTCAAAGTTAACGCGCCACATGAAGACCCACGGCGCGCAGGGAGCCAAGGCTTCCTTTTTGTGTCAGCTGTGCTCGGTACCCTTCACCGTTTACGCCACTCTGGAGAAACACCTGAAGAAAGTTCACGGCCTGAGCCACGCCAGCGTGGGAGCGTACGCACAGGCCAGCGCTGCAGACACTTTGGCTGCCATAAAAGCTGGTGGAGAAGCAGCAGCAGCAGTGGTGGTGAAAATGGAGGAGGAGGATGCCAGTTTGGATCAGATAGAAATGGAGAGCAAAATTCAGGGTGATGTGGCGAAAAGCATGGAGGTGGAGGAGGGGCAGAGCCAAGCGGAGTACGTGGAGAGCACAGGGAGTCCAGCCGTAGTGGCTGATCTCCCAGCCGAGAGCAACGCGGAGGTGAGCTTAGCTTTAGCTTCTGCTCCATGAGAGCTGCTCTCATCCACTAATTGACATTAAAATAGCACTGTATAGGATTTAAGTTGCCCATTCAAATAAAAATATTTTGCCCCATCATTGAACAGACATCAAGTTAAACTGAAATCTAGTTTAAAAAAAAAAGAAAGAAAGAAGCTGCAGCAGTCCCGTCCTCTTAGCCAGCGCCGAGGCACACAGCAGCCACGTTGTTCATGATTGTATGCGAAGCTGCTGGTTGAAACTAAGTGCCTACAGTTCTTTTAAACCACAGAGCAAAAAAACAAGGCCATGACATTCAGCAGGGAGATTACCAGAGCTCTTGAACAGGAAGTGAACCGCCACAGTCCACACAGACACAGGAAACTGATCACCATGTTGCAGTGCAGGATGCAAAAGACGAGTGATTTATGTCTCTGGCGACCCACTGGACAGGTGGAGACAGATATTAACTGTCAGATGATACAGGGATTATATTGAATATCAAAAAGCCTAGCAAATATATTTCCAGTGTCGGCAGACAGAGAGGGGTCACATTGTGTTTCCAAGCTGTTGCTGGTTTTCTTTTGAGAAGACCTTTTTAAAGACTAAAGATGTTTGACTCGAGGGTGAAATGAATCCAAACACTGTCTGCCTGCAGTTTCTCAGACTCCTCTTTTTAAAGGCGCTTGGTTGTCACAACACTTAGCGTAATGTTTACAGGGCTCATGGGGCCTGGCAAGGTTGTGCTCCTGACTTTGTGACAGTATATATGTATGATTTTCTGTTTTCTAATTTTATAAATGTGAATAGGAAGACTTTAAAATCTCATCTACTGATATATATATATATTATTTTTTTTTTTCCTTGATTCGTTTCTATGCATAAAAAAACAGCAATTTTACCTACATGTGAAACGGGTGTTTTATTTTTCTTTTTGTACTTATTATTATTATTATTATTATTATTATTATTATTATTATTATTGTTGTGCTGGTAATTTCTCTCTTTCATTGTTTACATTTGTAAAGTGCCGGACTGCTTGAAGCTCCAGCATGTTTTGCAGCCATTTGAAACTGTTCTTTTCCCTGTTGCCTGTGTTTGAATTATTCCTAATTTATGGATTCTGCATGTCGGTAATTGTGTAAAGGCTGAACTACAGGGTTGACAGATGCGGGAGTAGCTAGTTGATTGGTGGAGTTTTGTGAGAAGCACTTGGCTGAGTTTGCGTGAATGTGTGTGTGTGTGTGTGTGTGTGTTTGTTTGTTTGTGTGTACAAATTTGGGGGGGGGGGGGCGAGAGAGATTCTCAGGTGACACTTTTACTTGAACCCTGTCTGTGATCTTGTTTCCAGAGCATGACTTGGCAGGTTATAATCACTGTGTCGTGCTCCTGGCAGGTGTGTCGCCGACGAGGATTTAAGAAACGCAATAAAAGATTTGTTAATATTTGAGCTCAACACACAGGGCAGAGCCAGGGCTGTGTATGAACACGGGATTTTGTTTTTACACACACACACACACACACACACACACACACACACACACACACACACACACACACACACACACACACACACACACACACACACACACACACACACACACACACAGCGGTCAGCTAGCGGGCCGTGAGGAGATAGTCCCTGAATTTGACAGTGTATCGAATTAGAATCGCAGACTCCAACTTTTTAAGCGAGAGGAAACATGCTCTCAAAGTAGAGTGCTGCCAATGTTTTCATGACTACTGTGATGACTTTGTGTGACCATATCTGATTTCTACTTGCATTCATGTCAGGGAAAACAAATTATTGTGTGTGTTGTGTAATGAATGATTGGGAATGAGTGCAGTGTAACTGTTCAGGGATAATATTGTGTACATAAATTGACATTCTTGCTGTTGCTATATGTATTATTGTTATTAATATTAACTGCCACCACTCTTCCTATTATCGTCTCCTTTCAGCTGAACACTGGCTATTGTGAAGCTCCGCTGTCTTTGTAAACTTGACACCATATTGTAATTCACCTTCTCATGAGAAGCCTCAATAAAGAATTGAGGTGAAATATTTTGTATTGTGGAGTTATTTTCTTCTTGTGTGTGTGTGTGTGTGTGTGTGTGTGTGTGTGTGTGTGTGTGTGTGTGTGTGTGTGTGTGTGTGTGTGTGTGTGTGTGTGTGTGTGTGTGTGTGTGTGTGTGTGTGGGGGTGGTGTGTGTGTGGTGTGGGGGTGTGTGCTCTGCAGGTTGTGATATGGGTGCATCGAGCTGTGATGGGACACAAGCGACAAGGGTTTCTCAGGATACAAAATTGAGGAGGGGCAGTTTGGTTATTGTTTGTGGGCATGTTAGGAGGCAGAGCAGGGTGGGTAAGTGTCAAGGGGTTGGGATAATTGCTGACTCTATGTTAAGGGCATTAAAAACCTCTGCACCAGCATCTCTGGCCCTAACCCCCCCACCCACATTTTCTAATGAAAATGAAGTTCTATGATCCCTCTAGCTCATTAACAGCAGGTCTTTTAATGAGCTTTCAATAGGGTGGGGGCTGGGTAGATGAAGAGGAGTGGGGTTGGATGGTGGAGGGGGGGTTATTGCACCAGATGCACAACCACAAAAAAAAAAAAAAAAAAAAAAAAAAAACAAACACAAAAAAAAAAAAAAAAAAAGGGGGGGAGGGTTATTATGTAAGGTAAGGTGATACACAGTAGAACACAGCACAGTAGCCCCTACAGCAAGTGGATATCTTTTCCACGTCCCACAGTGCCCTTTGTCTTCCTGCAGTCCACACCTCTCTGAGCCACTGTCAAACCAGGACAGTGTCAGCACCCGAAACCAGCCTATCACAACATAAGGAGTTTATAATGTCTGCCAACGGTTGAGTGAGGCTGCCGCTATGTGTGTTTTTCTGACCAGTGACTGCCCTTGGGCAATAGTAACGTGGACTTTGAGATCTAATAGCTGTCTCAGCTCCACAGAGAAAGCTTTTGTTGGTCTGGAAGTTGGGAGAGGTCGCTGCAGGACAGAAACACAACCAACACTGTAAGAGGGGATTTTAACATTGATGGGAGGAGAATACGCATTACAGTTGGTCATTGTAACATTGTAAGGCATTTTTAAATGTTGTGCTTTTAGCTTCTTGAGGGCTGCACAACTGATAAGTGATACTGTTTCTCAACTTATCAGGCTGTTGAATTTGAAAAAAAAACACTGAATGCACCTCTGTGTCCATATAGCCCAGAATGTTAGAAAAGAAGTACTCGTTTATATTTTTATTCAGTTAACTTATCAATTACATACTGTCCATTGATGTTATTTTCCAGGAGTGAGATTTTATTTTTCCACATTTCAAGGGATGCAATCTGGTGGCAAAATGCTATCACCTAGTACATTACATACACAGAAAATTAGGGGAGTCAACCGAATTGAACTTGCAAACCTCCAGAATGAGATCATGTAAAGCAGTGAGTTTGTCTGTAGAGTTGTAAGATAGTTTAGTTTAGGCAGTTTATGTGGACAATTGAATATCATCTGCGTAGTAGAGATAGACCTTAAAAAGTACCTATTATCTGGGGAAGCGTATACAAGAAAAACAGAATGGGTCCAAGATGGGCAGAACCTTAGGAAACACCACAATCCAGAGATCCAGATGAGTACTCCACCAGTAACTGAGAAACCATCCATTGTCTCATTCATGTATCAAAGAAAAGATCCAGCAGCATTCACCTGCATCATTTTCAAACCTCACAATATGTTAAATTAGCCATCTAATTAGACAGCTCAACCTCGTGGGTAGACTTCATAGACATGAAGTGCATTTTTCTGGAAACAGTGGCACAATCACAAATTCAGATTTAATTTAAGATGATTAGCTCTGAAAATGCTCACAACAAAGGGAATGTAAGAGCTCTATGTTTGCTTTCCTATAGGGAAGGCCTGTGGCCATGAGAGGCTTTTACTTATGTGTGAGAAGATTGTGCTTTATCATAGAAAAAAGCCAATTAACTGAGTTTTTAATTACATTTCTCATGTTAAACTGTGTGGAGCCCCAATCACTTTTGCAGTCCCTGTCCTGTTGTCCTCTTCCTCCCCAGAATAGTTAAGGAGGAGGCAGAAGCTGAGGATTAAATCATCGGCAGAGCAAACTGAGACAGGGATAACAAGAAAGAGAAAAGATGCATTTGGGAGTGATCAGACAAATCACAGGACTCCCTCTCTGCTCTTTATCCTCGCACGGTTCCCACAATCCCCACCTTCTCTCGCATGTCCCTCCTCCCGCAACGACCGCAGACTGAAACCTGAACCCTGGAATTACACCCACTTCACATCTCCTCCCTCACCCTCCTAACCTCTAACAGTGAGAGTGTGGGAGGACGGGGTGAGAGGCGACTTGTACCCGGGCAGCCATCCGTCAATCCATTGCCTCTCTTTGCCATTCAACACCTTCAGATAATGAGGATGGAAAGGCAAGGAGGGTTCATTCTTATAGGGTGTTATATAATGTCACTGATCACTGAGGACAAGATTTGTGGGAGGACTGTCAGTTCAGTTTGGTTTGAGTACGAGGAAACACTGATGGGACAGGTTGATTTAAAAAAAACAAAAGGGAGGAAGTTCAATGATTTCTCTTTTTTTAAAGCATGAGACAGAGTGTTACATAAAACAGGCATAAAATTGTTGCCAGACAATGATGTTAAAAATAAATGTCAAAACTAACCTAAATAGGGTTCTTCCCTGAATGAAGGCCGTGGGCTCCTTTTCATCCCAGTGACCACCAAAGGTTGTATTTTAACCGATTGCAAAGACAGGGTGTGGTAGACAGACACAGAAAAACATATACATATACCCAGTGAATGCAACCCTTCTTTACGTTCACCTCAAATGTAAACCGGCTCTGTGAGAGCCATATTACTGTCTGAAATCAGCTTTATTTACAGATGGAACATAGTGTGGTCTTTCAGTAGATTTAAACCAGATACATGACTTTCTTGTCAATTTTAGTTACTATGACGGAAAATAAAAGATATGGAAAGGTTCAAAGTATGTATCTAAACAAAAACAATTGGCAGGTGAAAATGGTTAGAGTTGCATCTATTTGATATTTTCAGCATTAATAATGCCATTATGTTGTCGCTAGAACCTGGAAATATGTCATAATGATATCAATATTTTGATAGGAGTTTACCGTGGTTTTTTGTTTTCGTTATATGTTATAGCTGCAGTTGTCTTCTCCTGAAATGAAAGGCTGCCTTGTTGTTATGTGATATAATTTCTCAGATCGTTGAGTGAATCCAACCACTCATAAACCAATGCCTCTACCTGCTTCGCTAAAATACTCACAATACGAAATTCAAAAATTACAAAACGTGAAATGATATGATATAATATGACACGCTATGACACAATGCAATATAATATAATCCAATACAATGTGATATACTATCCAATACAATACATTAGATAAGATCCAATACAATACAGTACAATTCAATGCAATACAATATAATACAATACGGTACATACGATGCAATGCTATAAGATATTATATGAGACGAAACAATGGAATATAAGTAAGGGATAATGTAGAGGGAGCGGGTCATTGTTGCGAATTAAATCTCTACAGGGTGATGCAGGAAGACTTAAATCACCTTGAAGAGGTTTATTTCACAATAACCACCCACTCGCTCTACATTATCCTGCATGCCAAGTTGTATTAGCATCTTCTAAACATCAGCCTGTACACAGGAATGGGCTGGCTGACAGCAGTTGTGTCTGAACAGTTAAGTGGGATAACCAAACATCCTGTTGAGCCACGTGGAGCTGTTGGTGACCTCATGAAATGGTAAATGGTGTCCACTTGACAACCGAAATGACACACTCACTCCGCATGAACACAGCATGAATCAGATATGGTGGAAATAAAGGTGAAGCTTAATGGCTTAGTGCATCATGGATTTGGTGTCTTCTAAAATGGATTTTGACCTGAATATTGGCAAAAGGTGATTTTTACATCACATCCTGTTTACACCTGCACTATACTGTTCATGTATAAAGCTTCAAGGGTGAACTTAAAGTGCAACTAAATCCCAACCTAAAGAAGTTGGACGAGATGAGGTAATCAAGCATCTGCCAGCTCAAACACTCTTTGACAAACTGTACCTCAAACGTCTGTTACTCTCTTTGTCTTTCATAAACACACACACACACACACACACACACACACACACAGATTACTCTGTTCCTGCTGCACCTGGTGACCCTGCTTGTGTAATTACACACACACACACATGCACACACAAACATATATTCAGGTCAGTTTTGTTTCTTGTCAAGCCCAGAAACGTCCAAAAATGCAGGAAAAACTGGATTTGAGCATACACCCATCACTGCCCACCCCCTTCCTACACCACTCATGGTGCTGCTGGGGTCAGAGGTGTTACCTGGGTAGCATGCATAGTAAGGCTAGGAGGTAGAGTTCCGTCCTGTGACTGGTGAAAATGCTTTCATGTGTTGATTCCCTGCAGGCCTGAAGGCAGGTGAACTGCAGCTTCTAACCGCCTCGACCAGAGTCTCCACATACAACAAATGCTTACTGCCAATCCCATGTAACTCTTTATGTTTTTAATGATCCTTACTTAGATGGGGGAACATTAGGGTTAGGATGTGACTCAACATCAAAATTAATTCAACCATAAATTACATGAATGAATACCAAAAGATAAATAAAAAAAATAGATCGCCCATCTGCCTCAGTGTTAACAAGACCTATGTGGGGAAAATGAAGAATAAGTGAACCAAATTCAGGAATGGATTTAACAAACTAGTTTAAGATGTAGCCTACAAGTGTAAAAAAATATAAGGCAACAGACGTAAAACACACATATAGTAAAAACACCATCATTAAAAAGATAAACACAAATATCGGCCTGTTGTAGGTAGCCTATGTTCTAGTAATTTCCTCTCAGTGTTACTGGGGGCTGATTATCTCCTGCCCCGCTCAGCCCGGTGTGATGTGTATGAGTGATGCGGCAGAAAACGGGCCGGGACAAAGCCGGTTAACCAGTGGGGAGAAGGAGAGGGGCCCGGGGGCTACTGGTGCCGGGGTCGTGAGATCAGAGCAGGTCTTGGAGGTGTGGGAGTGTCTGCTCGGCCCTCTGACCTTTGTCACTAAGGCTTCCTATAAGCCCGTCCTCAAAGACCATACGGACATAATAGAGAGCCCATGAATAGAGTTAAATGGTGACCATTAGGCGAATCTGTGTCGCTATTCTTCTTGTTTGTTTAGTCCCGATCAGTCTCACGTTTTCAGTGTAATCAGGCGTGTGATGGAGGGACTGCTGGAGACGCCTGAAGAGGCCTGCAGTGAACACCACAGGACAACAGTTTATTGGAGATGGATATCCACCTAAATTTAATGAAGGACACAACACAAGAGGACAGAGAAGAGGGACGAGGAGGATGGTAATTGGGTGTCCACTTCAGATTATATGAGTCCCGAACAGAGTTCACAAGTGAGGAGGTCAAAGCACCCCTTCTGAAAACTGTTGGTCAATATAGATAGGCACAGCTGAACAAGTCCCTATGAATAGTCTATTACACCGGCATTATGCAAAAGGAATTTAGTGCACTGACAATCAATTTTCTGGTAACAAGTAAAAAAAAAAGAAAAAAATCAATTATATGAGATTATTTTATTTCAAGGTAATTTTAAGAGTTGTAAATTAGTTATAAAGAAAAAAACTGTACATGAAAGAAAGTTTTTGGTTAGAAAATGATAAAATAATAATGTTGGAATATCTTTGTTTGTTTCATAAGACATTCTTGATTTATTTTTTCAGGGTACCACATAAAGAACCCTTTATAAAGTGTTTATAAGTTGTTACTAATGCTTTATCAATGGTTAATAGATCAGATCTAAACCTTTAATCAGAACGTTGGGTTGGGTTGCCAGGTTATAAAATGTATCTGGCTGTTGAGTCATGAATCGAGTCTCTTTCTAATAAGCTGTTCAACTCTGCAGTTTTAAATGTTAACAAGTTATTAATCAATGGTTTTCACAACAATCCATTTTTCACAAATCTTTAATGGCTTATAACTGATCAATGAGGCACGTAAATGATTATTAACACTGATACAAGCCTTGTATCAGTTTGTTAAATAAACATTATTATGAAACTGGATATTGTTCTATCCATTGTAGTACTACACTAATGAACTTTAGAATACATGTGGTATATGCATCTTTATAACGGGGTCAACCCTATGTTCCCACAGCCCAATGGTCCCACAGCCCTATGTTCCCACATTTCTAAGATTTTTCGTAAAATTTGGCCCTAACCCTTAGGGTTAGGGTTACATTCCAAAAAAAAAATCTTAGAAATGTGGGAACTGTGGGAACATAGGGCCTAATTTTGAAAATAATCTTAGAAATGTCGGAACATAGGGCTGTGGGAACGTAGGCACGCTCCCTTTATAACATAGAGCCCTGTTCTTTACTGCCTTATGTTTAAATCAATGATGTTCAATAATCTTTTATGAGATTGGAAACAAAAATAGGCCTATACATTCCATAACTGAAAGCAACCTTCTGTAGATGAGTGTTTTAACGTTTTTATCAGCTCCTCTTTTGCCTCATTTTAAAAATGACATTTGGATAGTAAGAAGATGAGCTATTTTAATGAGTAAACTCAAATCTGAAGCTATAAATTGGATAGATTAATCATTTAACATACACATGTAACACATATAAGCACAGACAATTAGAGGTTTGTGTCAGTTGCTGAAAACTTTATATTAAAGCCCATCATCAGGCATCTTCTATAACTGACAAATAATACTAAGCATTGCAATCCATTCTGCCATGAACCTCCTACATTGATAATTAAAGTAATTATTTGTTATGTGCTTCGTCTCTACATCTTGTAAGCAGCCAACAATGTGATTTTATTTGATGTCAGTTGAACAGAGCTGGAGTTTTTTTTTTTTTTTTTTTTTTTTAAAGATGCCTTTCTCTTCACCGGCTTATTTATTATCACCATCACCACAATTTACAGTAAACCCTTCGATGTGTTGGTTTGTGGTCTGGGGCCTTTATGTGGAGTAGACTGACACCTAGCGTTTCCTCTGACCTACTGTAGGCCTGTATCAGCAGCCTCCAATTCAACACAACAGTATCCAATACAAAATTAAATTAAATAGAATAAATAAATATGTATGTAAATGTGCTCTATAAATCAATCTGTTGGTTAATATAAGTTTCCTTAAAAGAAAATGTAGATGTTGGCTATTTATGATACTGTGTCTAAAACAAGTTTGTACTTTTCTTGTAGTGGCGGCTCCTGGATCTTATGGCCTAGTAGAAGATTGTCTCTCTGCCCGCTCAGGATGATCATTATATAATAAATTAGGGGGATCAAAGAGACTCTTGACACGGTGTCATTACTCCGACTCCAGCTCGCCGCGGCCCCCGGCGTTCTGCATACCTTTCCGGGCTAGGTTCCATATGGCCCTCGCTGGCTGCGGTGGGTGTGCGCTGTTAACTGTATTTAAGCACTGGCTGCTCAGTGCTCACACATTTTGCGGATAAAGAGTTTAGACTGCAGATTCACTGGCAGCATGGCGACCGACAAGGAGGCACGTCTGGGCTCCATCGAGAACCCGATCAAGTTTAGGGATCAGGACTTCCAGGCTCTCCTAGAAAAGTGTCTGAAGTCCGGACAGCTGTTTGCTGATCCAACCTTTCTACCTGAGCAGAAGTCCATCGGTTTGCCTGAAGATCCTAACCCCAAAAAGGCGATCAAGTGGCAGCGACCCAAGGTAGACCAAGTTGTGCATGCGTGTAGCCTATCGCGCCAGTTGTTGTAGGACGTTGTACTGTAGGGTGTTTTTGGTCTAAAAAAAACAATTGACACAACATTTTAGGTTGTAAAATAATCAATAATCATGTCATGTTTGCTTCCTCTACAGCCAAAACATGAGAAATACATATTTGAGAATATGCTGCCAACATTTGGATTATATTCTGCAGGCATACCAGATTAATATAATGGGGAAGTTGTCTTCATGTAGCCTGCATCTTTTGGCCACTTGTAGTGGTTTTAAGAGATGCCTAAACAATAACATGTTAAATGTAATTGCAAGTATCTTCTTGGCATTGCTTCTTCACAGGGACTTTATCAACAGTGTTGCAGAGTTGTAGACAGATGTTCAGCTGACAGTGATCCAGGTGTGGCTCAAGTCTGAGGAATTTATTACCAGGAGCAGTTTCCTTAAGAGAGTAACTGAAGAAAAAGCATTTTTAAAGTCTCAAAGCTAAAATGTATAATTTTGAAAGGTAAAATGGGACAGCCATATGTATTGTTCAGTCACAGATTATAGATTAAATATAGAATTATAAATTGATAGAATAACCGGCAACATGTGTAAACATTGAATAATTCATTAATCGTCTAACCTTTTCTTCAAATGTCCTGTCTTATCGCATACTTATGATGTTTGTGTGGTTATACCATCTTGTGCTCACACTGTCCTCCTCTTGTTCCATCTCTGCAGGAAATCTCAAAGAACGCTGTGTTTGTGGAGGACACGATTGGAACCACTGATATCTGTCAGGGCCAACTGGGTGAGTACATCTCAGGAAAACTTCAATTTCTATCCACATTCAAATCTGCCTCTCCTGCCCACTGCTCATCTATCCTTCAGGAGGAATGAGATACTGGGATACGTCATGCTGAATTATTTTAGACTGGCATTGCACAACATCCTGGAAAAATTTAAATCAACAAAAGCTGAAACACTCCTGTAAGTAGTTCAGTTTGTTCCTATTTATTTGATTGCTGTAAAATGCAGTGACTTTAGAACATTATGTCTGCACCACAGCCCCAGGGACTCTGTGTTCCCTAAACTCCAAATCTGCAGGAGGTCCAGACCCCGTCATAGTCCAGTCTTTAATAGCCCACAGATTCTGCTTAAATATTTGTTGTTCGGTGTGTTTCTCATTTGTGGTGAACTAAGAGATTGTTTTCTGCTCAACAGCTAACTTTCCTTCCTCCTCTGAGATTTCTAAATTGGTTTATGTCACCAGTTGCGTGCAGATATGTCGATGGCCAAGATCAGTACCAGCCTCCACCATCTTCTTTCATGTCTGAGTTTTACGTTCAAACTGTACGTGTTTTTCTGCAACATCTGGAACACATGTTTGCTGTGGCGGAGGAATGTGGCCTGTTACTCACTGGAGACCAGTGCTTTCTTGGCTCTTAAAAAAACAACTAACCATTCATTACGAAACACTACAAATCCTCTAAGATGTGTCCATAGCCGCTTCTTTTTGTTTATCAGGCAACTGTTGGCTGCTGGCTGCCCTGTCCTGTCTCACCATGCACCCCCAACTCTTTGTGAAGGTGGTTCCAGCCAACCAAAGCCTGTCCGAGCCTTATGCAGGGATCTTCCATTTTATGGTGAGTATCATGTATGACACAGAACCTCTGACTCCCTGCCCTTTTTTGCTAATGAGAAAAGTTGCTAATTAGACCCCCAATCAAGCCAGCTCAGACCAACACCTTGTTTGCTGCTGACCAACAACAACAAAATCACACTCACAAAAACTAAAGTCTTCCTCGTATGCTAATACTTTAATGTACCATACATGCTCTATATCTCAATGTCACCTCTCGCCTCATGTTGCCTGGGCATGTGGCTTGATATTCTTTGGGAAAGCAAATACTTATGATAAGCTGTAATTATGTTGAGGTTAACCATTTATTACAACTACAATATGCTTTTTAGTTTGGCAGTGTGGCTCTACTTATTTGATGCTCCAGAAAAATATCTAATCTTGTGGTAATATGTAACTTTGTTGGGGAATATGAAAGGATAATATCAACCTACATAATATGGGCCTTAAAGGAGTACTTCTCTGATTTAGCATTGCACTTCTATAACTTTGTTGGACTTGTGATGGACAGTTTAGAAAAATAAGATCAAAATTGACAGCATAACCAGAGATACCTATTTGTTTTTATTCCATGCATTCTTCTTCCTTGTCAAAACCTGGTGCCTATATTACCCACAATGCAACTCTTCCACCAAAAATTCAGTTCTCTAAAATCTGTGGAGTTACTCATAAGGTGGGTTCCTGCTTAATTACCTTAGATTGTGGCCCTGTCTAAAGAGGGTCACTGTGTCAAAAGCTCGTTTCATGACATGTATTATTTAAGATGATATTTAAGTTACATGTTCCATATTCCTACATTAATTTATGTTTAATCAAATAAACCACACGTCAAACCTGGGGACAGCAAGTATTCAAAAAATACTGTACCCATAGAGGGAGTTAATCCATTGATAGTTCTTGAGATAGGTATCTGTCATATATCATTTAACATTATATTGATCATTCAACTAAAACAATTTTTTGTATCTGCCTGAACCATGAGGCTTAATGAGTGCCCATCACTGTCCATATATGACAAACTTTGGGTTGTGTATGTGTGTGTGTGTGTGTGTGTTAAATACTGAAGCACATTATAGACATACCGTATTAAATTGTATGCCTAATTCACACATGATCATTGTATGTCACTTCATGTAAAAAGACTCATTCTCTGTCTTTAAAGTAATTCATATGTTTAAGACTTTACCTATTTTTAATATGTGGGCGTATTTGTTCTGGCATTTATTCAATGGGTCAAACAGGTATCAACTCATCCTGCAGTCATCACTGCATGTCTCACACCTTAAAAGAGACAAACATAAAACCTCTTTATCACTTTATTAAAAGTGGTGATTTTAATCTAGAGAGTTTATCATTCACACGCTCTGACCTGCACAGACCAATAAAATATCACCTTATTATACGTACAAGGAAATCACACTCGTTAGATATAGATAATTTTTTAACGGCTTCTCCTCTGTGATTATTTTGACCCGGGACATTGGACCTTTAGAGACTGTTAGGAAGAATGTGACATGACCTAACAAGCAGGATGCAAGGCCTGGGAACTCATTTCACCCTGTCAGCGTGATGGGAGAGCAGTCCAGACATGCAGGTATTGACTACCCCTGAGACACACACACACACACACACACACACACACACACACACACACAGCTGCAGCTATGAAAGGCCAGTGCAGGCCTGCTCTCGGCTGCTATTGTGTACACACAGTTAGCAGTACAGTACACACCCCTAGTCATGACCAGTAACTGCCTCGGGAGGTGGTTTAATTTTATTTAGTCAGACAAGAGAACAGTGTTTAACTTGTTCTTTTATAGATCATAGGGTTTAAAATCTTTCATTGTTTTTTTTCTCTCTCTAAACATAGTCTAGTCTTTTCTACAGTAGTACAAAATTGTGTGGTTTAATAACACAAATTGATGTGTAAAGCCACTTTCAGAAACAAGGCAATTCAAAGTGATTTACATTACATAAGACATAAAAAGGTTATTAGTAAAATGTGCCAAACATTGGGTTAGCATTCCTACAGAAGCTCAGTATTCATGTTAAATAATGTTTTGACCAATCATAACGCCCTAAAGGCATTAAACATAGACATAAAAGTAACACAAGGGAATATAAAAACTCAAATATAAATAGGATTTTAAAAGAATGAAATGAAATACAAGATTAAAAAAAGTTAAAAATGAAATAAACTGAGGAATAAAAACATACAATACCGGTCACACCAGACCAAGTAAGGGTGTAGCTACAAAGTTGAGGGTATAACCTCAGAGTGTACTGAATTGAGCGACTGCATTGTATTGCCTCTAAATTCAACTTTTATTTTTTAAGAGGAACAATGTGTTCTTCCTTTAAAAGTTACATACTCTTGCTTTAAAAAGGCTATAATCAATAGTTTTACAATAACATGACTACTTCCGCTCATAGTGATGAACCCACAGACTGAGCTCTACTGAGCTTAATAGCATGTTTCCGCACAATGTTTGGGCTTTTCTGGCCCACAACTTTATTGTTTGTCGTTTTGGGGTGTTTTCAACAACAACAAAAAAGCAACCTGATCAGCACCAAAAAGCAGGAAGACACAGTTAGCGACTAGCTGGTGAACATAGTTGAGCATTTAGCAACAAAAGAGCCACAAATTTCTGACAGGAGTTGGTTGAGACCAAAAACAGAGCAAAAAGAAAGTGAATATTGTGTGAAAAAAAAAATGTAATAGAAACACAACTTCACTCCACAAGTTCAGGTGGTTTGTCCCTTTACACTCTGCCTTCCTCCTCATTAACTTTCCTCCTGATTCATTACATCCATGTCTGCTCTATTCTCACCATCCCTCTCGCTGTGTGTCCCTGTGCAGTTCTGGCAGTATGGTGAGTGGGTGGAGGTGGTTGTGGATGACAGGCTGCCAGTATGCGAAGGCCGTCTGCTCTTCAGCTACTCTCGCACCCGCAACGAGTATTGGAGCGCCCTGGTGGAGAAGGCCTATGCCAAGTCAGTTGCCACTACCAAGCATATGTTTCTGGGTTGTAATGTCTTAGATCGCCCACACTTGAGTTTGCGTGTGTGTGTGTGTGTGTGTGTGTGTGTGTGTGTGTGTGTGTCGCTACAATGAGTTCACAAAGAAATACACTTTCTCACCTCATTGTGTGTAGGTTAATTGGATGCTACGGAAGCTTGAAGGGGGGCAACATTTCAGAGGGGATGGAGGATTTCACAGGAGGCATCGCACGCTCGCTGAAGGTCACATCTCGTACCCCTCGTGTCCTCTGGAGGTCTCTGACAGCCGCCCTGTCTCGAGGCAGCCTGCTTAGCTGCTTCATTAAGGTACGTACACAGCTCCAAAAAGTTCACACTACACAGGTGGATGCTTGCTTTAGATCCATTTGAGTTCCTCTCTTTGTCTTCACAGGCCTGCAGCACCCTTGAGATTGGTAAAGTGACAGAAAAGGGGCTGATAAAGGGCCACGCTTACGCCATCACCAACACCGACAAGGCCAGTATGACACAGAGACACACAGCAGCACTGAGCTGCTGCCATTACTTATTGTTGCATTGTCATCAATATGTTGTTTTGTGTGTTCTCGGTTTCTGCAATGATAGAGTTTCTCCACAAAGACCATTCTATTATCTAAAGCCATTTCCTGTCATTTAATCTCATGTCATTTTTATTATAATCTAATCTAATGTAATCTCATTTAAATAATCCCATCTCATCAAATCATACTTAATTAATCTAATATAATATCACTGAAATCAAATTTACAGTAATGTAATGTTATCTCATGTCAATCTGACCTAATCTAATCATATTTTAATGTGTCTCACCTTAATTTAATCAACTAGCGTATTGTGTATTTTCATCTCATCTCATATCATTCCATCCCACCATAATTTATTATAATCTATAGGGCAAAATATATCTCAGCACAAGGTCCATTCGTAGCTGTTCTGGTGCTTTTGATCAAATGTCAACTGTTTATTTTCTGAGCTCCTTAAAGACTGCTCATCCATGTTGGCTCAAAAATTGTGATTGACAACTCATTCTTGACCTTAGAAACAAAAGAAAAACAGCGTGTGATGCGATCGAAAGCTCCAGAACAACAACTAATGGACCTTGTGGTGAGATCTTTTTGGCCAACGGGCTATCTCATCTCATCTCTAAGTACAAATTAAAACACTGAGATAAAACTCAAAACTGACAAAACAATCTATAAGACTTTACTCTTGTGTGAATGTCTTCTCTCTTCACGTTTCAGGTGATGAAAGTGTCAGATGAGGTTTTGTTGTTGAAGCTGAGGAACCCCTGGGGTTTTGTCGAATATCGTGGACCCTGGAGTGACAAGTGAGGAAGCATCCTGTTTGTGCACGTTGTATGAAAGAGAGAGAGAGAGAGAGAGAGAGGGGAGGGAGAGAGGGAGGGAGGGAGGGAGAGCACTCACTCAGTTTCTCTTTGTTTGTGTGTATGTGT
This sequence comes from Perca fluviatilis, assembly GCF_010015445.1. Lineage (NCBI taxonomy): Eukaryota > Metazoa > Chordata > Actinopteri > Perciformes > Percidae > Perca > Perca fluviatilis. The sequence continues at coordinate 32,740,698 of NC_053113.1, read as the reverse complement.
GTGTGTGACTGCAGGGGTAAAGAGTGGGATGACGTGGTCAAAGCAGAGAAGGAAAGAATTCAGTTGCAACAGAACGAAGATGGAGAGTTCTGGTACGTGGCACACACTACTGGGATAACACACAAACGTACACTTCGGAACAAGTATTCAGATCCTTTACTTAAATCAAAGTACTAATACGACACTGAAAATACTCTACTACAAGCTTTAAGCCCTGCAATCAGAAACCTTACTTAAGTAAAAAAAAATATATAGGTATTATCAGCTAAATAAAGTTTCAAAAGTAAAAGTACTCATTCTGCAGGACAATTGTCCCTGTCAGTGTTTTACTATTATATACAGTGGTGGAATGTAACTAAGTACATTAACTCTATTATTATACTTAAGTACAAGATCTGAGTACTTCTTCCACCACTGATTATCATTATTACATCTGTTTTTGGATTAATATTACTGCTGCATTAATGTGTATGTTGCATTTTACTACCGTAGATGTGCTCACTTTAACTTCTGTTGGGTAGTTTGATCTACAGTAATGCATCATATTCTATATACTCCATATATATTCTATATTACTCCACAGCACTGTGGAGATACAGTAGGTCTGGCAATGCGAGACTATATTCTATAAAGTCATCATATGTTTGTAGCGTCGCTGTCCTGTGAGAACCACCGACGGACTTTTCATGAGCTCAGAAAAAATGCCCTGTTTTCAGCTTTGTGATGATGCATATTGTCCAGCTGATCCAAGAGGGTTTTTAAAGACTGTCTTTAGCTTAAGAAGTAAGAGTCTTTTCTCAACCCATAAAGGAACACTTCATCCTTCAGTTTATCAGAAACAAATTACCACATTTAGAGATACAGTACATGGTTTTAATTGGACAGGAAGGGGAAGAAATAATTGTAATCTTAACAGCAACTAAACCTGTCAGACAAATGTAGTGGAGTAAAAAGTACAATATTTGCCTCTGAGATGTAGTGGTGTGCAGTGTTGGGAAAGTTCACTTTCTACATGAACTAGTTCAAAGTTCAGTTCACAAATTTTAAAATGAACTAGTTCAGTTCATAGTTGATACTTCAAAATTTTGAACCAAGTTCACAGTTCCAAAAATGAACTAGTTCAAAGTTTGCACAGAAATGTAAGATTTTTCCCATCCTCACCGACCTTTAACCTTAAAACTCGTTTAAATGATCGTACGACGCATCCTTGCGGCTTTTTGTTTTGATGACGCATGCGGCGGTGCGACACTGGTGGCTGGTGTTGCCAGATTGGGTGTTTTTTCCACTACATATTAAGGCCTGTTTACGGTGTGTTTTAGCCGGGTATTCGCAGGGAAGGCTCTATAGAAATCTGGCACCCTATTGAACAAAGTTAAACTGAGAGAGCGTGCCGTTCACAGACACCAGAATGAACGAGTTCACAGTAACATTCATCAGGCAGTAATACAGTACGTTCAGTTCATGTTCGCCCAAAATATGAACGAGTTCATGAACTATCGTTCAATGAACGTGTTCAGGCACAACACTGGTGGTGTGGAAGTATAAAGTTGCATCAAATGGAAACGCTGCCTCTCTATTAGGATCAGTACTGAGGACTTCTGCAGCCTGTTTGACGTTGTGGAGCTCTGCAGTGTGAATCCTGACAATCTTGAAGAGGAAAACCCACCTGCCTCTACCTGGACCATCAGTGAACATCGAGGATTCTGGTTACAGGGGAGCTCTGCTGGTGGTAGCCGCAAATACAACCGTATGTTTATGAATTTATATTTACACAAAAATGCATTCAAGCTCTACCTGGATCATTTAAAGTGATCATACTTTTTTTTTCTCCTCAGGATCGTTCTGGAAAAATCCTCAGTTCCAGTTGGTTCTAACGGAGGGGGACCACTCAGGACAGGTCTACGAGGGGGGTAGTAATGAGAATTATGATGAGGCTGATGGTGAGGATGATAATGAGGAGGATGAAGATGACATGCTGATCCCAGAGGACAAGAAGAAAGCAGAGAAACCGAAGCAGAAAGGCAGACAATGCACCGTGCTGGTGGAGCTGCTGCAGAAGAACCGCAGGAAGGATATAGTCAACTTCCTCCAAATAGCTTTCCATATTTACGAGGTCACAGACACTTTATTTTTGACTTTTGGATTTATTAAATATTTTGAGTCTCTGCACATTTATTCTGTTTCAGAATAAACTCACACCCATGTTTGTGTTTCCCATTTTTTTGCAGGTTTCTCCTGAGGTGAGTATTCAATGAGGGATAGATACATAATCTTTCATTATCTAAGTAGAATAGATCATTTATATCTTTCTTTTTACAGCTCCAGGGTGCGTGTCTGACTCGCAGCTTCTTCATGACTACTCGCCCTGTGGGTCGCTCTGGGAAATATAGGGCTCAGAGGTAAAAAAACCATCATGAGAAATAATGACAGCTTATTAGTAATTATTTAATAATCTGTTCATAAAAGCAGAACATTTGGTGCTGGTGCCTTTACTTGGTACCTTTAGGGACTGTAGACCAGAGTAAAATGTCTTATATTCATTGCTAACTGTGCGCTGAATCGAGTGTAATCCCTTCGTATTTGTACCTCAACTTAACAAATCTGCTTAGGCACTGAAACAAGTACTACTTTTCCAACTAAATGCAAAGATGGAAGAAGAGATCAATGAGTTTTTTAGTCCCAGAAACCTTGAAATCTGTGTACAATTTGAGCATAACTCAAATGATCTGTAATCACTATTTTTATTTTGCAAATACAAATTCCCTTTATCATCCAGAAAAGAAAATTCATTTGGCCAGGGCTGCCAAAAACAAAAGAAAAGACATTGGGATAAAACAACAGAGAACATATTTAACAGTAAGTGCACATGGCTCTGATGTTAGCAGCAAGTAGCTCATTAACTTTGTGCCACAGGGGTGTGTGGAAGAAGCTGCTGCTGGACCCGGGGAAGTACATCATCGTGGCGTCCACCTATCAACCCAACCAGCCTGGAGAGTTCTTTGTCCGCATTTTCTCCAAGACTGGAAACACTCTGGGGTAAGATGGAGGGAAATTAGCGTTTAGGGCCTAAAACATGGGGACAAAAATCAAGAGAAGATGAACTAAATGTCATTTTGTTCACTCCTTTACCATAAAAATAGCCTGGTGTCAGAAAAACAGCTCCATTTACCAGCCAGCTTGTGTAAAGGTTACATGCGTCTTACTGTGAAATCATAGACCAACAACACTTCCAGAGGGCTCTCTGAATCCCCTCCAGCCTCTCCCACTCTCAAAGACACAGTCATAGTCACCCACACTCCCCTCTACCTACACTCAAACTTACAACATTATACTACTGTGTAATTTAGAAAATTGCAATTAGTCTCAACAATAGGCTTGTAAAAGCACCTCTTCTGGCTTCTGTTAGCAACAACAGCCAATTACTGAGATTAGTAGTAGTAGTTGTACTCACTCTGACTATAATAATCAGATTTATTTCCCAGTGATCAAGATTATTGTAATTTGTTTTTTTACAAAATTATTTGAATACTTTTAGTACAGTGGTGGGAAGTAACTAAGTACATTTATTCAAGTACTGTACTTAAGTACAATTTTGAGGTACTTGAGTCTTTCCAATTTATGGGACTTTATACTTCCACACCACTTCATTTCAGTGAATGTCATTTTTACTGCACTACATTTAATCAACAGATGTAGTTACTTTGATTGTAAAGACAAAACACATGATCAACCTTTTAAATATGATGCATTGTCATAAATTAAAATCCCTACATAACCACACTGGTGTTTTCAGTTATGTGGCTGAATGGACCTGTTAAAATAACAGGAGTTAAAATAAGGGCACCTATAAGATATGATAAAGTTGTAACTATCCTGCAACAGACTTTAAAGGAGAGCCCCCTGAAGTCCTGCAACAATATTATCTTGTGCGCATAAAATCATCAGGACCTTTGGGGGCTCCATAATTTAACACTCTAAATAAGGCAATTATGCATAATAAGTCAATTTGCGTACTTTACATATGTTACGTTTTGCTGATGAGTATTTTTACACTGTGGTATTGCTACTTTTACTTAAGTAAAGGATCTAAGACCAAATCAGAGAATATTTCTGAGTGTGTAAGGTTATAGTGTGTAAGTATAATCTGGCATGGTCTTTGTGTTCCAGGACTCAGGACTTTACCTGCTCCTCTGGCTTCCTCCAGGTGAGTTTAGTGGTCTCGTCCACATACTGTACATCAGCCAACAGCAGCTAACCAAAAGAATAAAGTCTGTTTATGTTTGTTTGGTGTGTTTGTGCCACTGAACAGCTTATGGCAGCTCCCGTCTCCCCGGAGGATCAAGCGAGAGTTCAGAAAACCTTTGATGAAGAGGCTAGCCAAGTAAGAACTCTATTGTACATTCATTTATTTAATAAAAGTGTAAATTGAGGGCCTTTGGTTATCTCGTGTGTTCTTTCTCCCCCGGCAGGATGACAGACTGAACGCCAAGAAGATCATGAAGCTGTTCAACACAGGTTAAAATCTTTACTATATCCAGTTTTTCATGTTTTAGCTGCATCTGAAAATGACACAGAGCTTCACCACAAGCAATATTTTACTATATTATATCTGTAATGACCACTAGATGGGAGCAAAGTAGTGACATGTTCCCTCAAAAGTTGGGCCAGTGGAGCCACAGAGGTCACCAGTCTAGACAGAGGCTCATAGCTGCAGTCAGATAGAGTACATTGAGTAATAAAAGTGACTATACTTGTCCTCACCTTCACCTTTCCTCATCTTAATCCAATTTAAACCTGTATTATCTTTCTCTGCATCAATCTGTGTCTTTCTTCCCCTAATCACAGCTCTTGACAAAAATTACCATCTGCCACTGGAGACATGCAGACAGCTCATCTTTGGACAGGCTGTATCCTTTATATTAAGTATATTCAATAATATAACTCACATTATAGTCTGCTTGTAGTTCAATACAATCTTTGTTAGACTTTGACTATGTACATCTGGTTTACCAAATCTTACAGAAATGACATGTTTTTCACCAGTTAATGTTAAAAACTTCATTGACCTCTGCTAGTTCCACACTTCAGCAGGGAAGATGCTTGCTGACGAAGGCGTTCGAAGCCCAGTCCTTCGGTTGAGTCATTGTGCCGCCCCACTGTTCACTTTTACTATGCTTCCTTATAACTTTATTGCTCTGTCCTGTTGAGATGTCCTTAATTCTGCTGGCAGACTAAAGGGCGCTCCAGTCTCAGCCGTAAACAAACAGAAACCCTGCTGTCTAGTCTGCGCCACCTGCAGGTACAGCTCAGTGTGTGTGTGTGTGTGTGTGTGTGTGTGTGTGTGTGTGTGTGTGTGCGTGCGTGTGTGTGTGCGTGCGTGTGTGTGTGTGTGCACGCGTGTGTGTGCGTGTGACTTGTGTCATCATTACTTATTCTGATGCTGCGTTCTCTTTCAGTCCATCTTTATCAAGTTCGATGAGGACTCTTCTGGGACCATGAGCACCTTTGAACTCAGTACAGCACTGGAAGCTGTTGGTATGCTCGCACGCACACACATACACACACACCACTATGTGCACACAGATGGTTGCTGCTGTTGCTGTTTGGTCTTCACACCTTTGTCCACTCCTCTGTTTCCCAGGGATGCAGTGTGATAGCAAGGTAGTTCAACTGCTGTCTGAGCGCTTTGCATCTGGAGAGCTTCAAATGCCCTTCCACGGCTTTGTGTCATGTGTCAACAGGATGCAAAAGCTTTTCGGTAACACACACACGCACACACGCATAAACACACACACACACACACACACACACACACTCAGGTATGATTTTGAATGATTTTGAATGATTTTGAATGATTTTGAATGATTTTGAATGATTTTGAATGAATGACTTTTACTGGTATTGTTGTATTGGTACTTTTACTTAAGTAAAGGAGCACTTCTTCCATCACTGCATACAGAGACATGTCACACATGTGACCTAGTGACATTTTACAATTAGATTTTAGATAATTTTATAAAAATATTTTTACAAAAAAGGTTTTAGGAGTATTTGGACTATCACTAAATTTAATTCAGGATACTTGTCAGGATCTCAGTTTTGAAAAGGAACACTAAACTTGATGCAGAATTTACTGAATGTTGAGTCTTTGAATAGACAGTGTATGCATTCATTTCCTCCCCTCTGCTCCTCAGCTCTGTATGAATCAGAGACCAGTCAAGAAGTGAAAGACAGAGGGATCAACCATGTGAGTATCTGGACAATATGCTCTGCTGTGTGATTATTCTGACCTGAACAGGTTTTTTTTTGATTTTCTGAGTTTCTGCTTTCTGCTCACCTGTTGTCCTTCCACAGTGGCTGCTTCAGTTCCTGATGCTGTGAAGAGGGTCTCCACATGAGACCCAGCTGAGCCACAGCATGCTGTTGATTTTTAAACAAGGTTCAGCTTTATTGTCATGGATTGCACCATGAAATGCAGTTGTACACACAGAAAAAATATAAATTAGAATAGAATAAAACAAATAAATAAATATTGCATACCAATTATATGCGGATGATATCCAGCTCCATTTTTCATTTAAACCCAATAAGGCTTTTAGGTTATCTAGTCTTCTTCAGTATCAAAATGTGCGGTGTAGGGATGCGGTAGGAGTACGGTAAGTGCAGGTAAGTGCGAAGGCGTAGAAGTGCGGTGGGAGTGCAGCGTTAGGGTCTGTCTCTCCACGTACCTACGTACTGTACCCACAGCGTTGATTTAACGCAGAAGCATAAATTGGCCTTTAACCATCTGAGATCTAAGGCATTTTTAGATATCTTCTTGAATTCTCCTTTTAAGGGTTTTTACATACAAATGATCCCCATGTGTTTCATATCAAAATGTTCAGAACAAACTCAGCTTTCTGTATCGTGACTCCCAAAATTGTCCCAGAGCAATGTATAAAGAGATAATTTGGCCCTAAAGCAGACATAGTTCTCAAATCTCTTGTGAAAACGTGCCTGCACTCAATTGTTTTGGTGCCTGAAATGGGTTTACAAAAGTCTTTTCTCCTCAGAGAGTTAAGACAGAGGTTCTGGTTGTTGCTCACATGCTCATATGGTCATTTTATCTTCTTCAGCACCATCATTTAATTGTTTTGCAATACTGTTACTTTACTAAAAAATTAATAAAATGGATATCTACAGATGTAAAAAGTTTAAAGGTGTCCCTATTCCTTTTGTCTTTAACAAGAACGTTGTTTCAAACCCTTTACGTAGTTCACATTATTACCCTTTTTCAGTAATGATCACATAATCAACTCTTGAAATTCTGTAATAATGAAAAGAAAATCTGTTTCTTATATAATACGTGAATTAAATGGTACACATGTAATTACACAACTGAAGAAAAAAAAAATCACTGCAGGCCAACAGTTACTCATCCATGCACACATGAGCATACCCTGGGTAATATCTGTGTGCGCACGCACAGTCAAAGTGAGCACTGCCTGCCCCACTGAGGGTGTGAGGTTTATGTCTATTCACAATCTCTATTCTTATCGCACTGACGCCACGTACAGCGTCAACACACACGCGCCCCCTCCTTCACTACGTTTCCTCAGTCCCTCCATCTATCCCTCACTCTTTCACCCCCCCTCCTGTTCCCTCTAGTAACTGTCTGAGTCTCACAATCTGCATCCTCCTCCTCCGTGTGACACACACACACACACACACACGGAGCAAAAGTCCTTTCTACACATGTTGCTATTAATAGCAACTTTGCTCACACATCACTTCCTGTTCATCAGTAGGTGAGTACACACAGGTTGTCCTCGGCAACCATCCATCTACATTGTGATAAAGAGAGGAAGAGAGAAAGAGCGAGACAGAAGGGACCCTCTCAGTGTATGGTTTCTCCATCAGCTCTACCTGCTTTATTATTTTATTTGTACATTTCTAACCCTGTGCTTCAGCTCTGCTGGAAGTCAGCCAATGTGACAACTGTGGACTCAACAAGGCTTGCAAAGGCCTCACAGGACTCAGTGCACATGTGCTCGCTCTCATACGCTCACCTTCTGTGTTTCAGAAAAGCCAAGAAACAAAACTAAGTCTACAGTCATGCTAGTGGCTCTCTGAGGCTGTCCTTAGGCACAGCAGTGTTTTAAATATATGCTAGCATGTGGGTGGATGTTTAGCAGGTATAATTATTTACGATGTTCATAATAGTTTGTGTATTTGCATGCTAACGTTTGTTAATTTGCACTAAAAACAAAGTACAGAGCTAACGAAACTGCCATCCCTCCAGCCATTCTGCTAGCATGGCTAAAAATAAATCAATAAACAACTACACTTCATCCTCTCTAATCTTGAATTCAATCACTAAATAACTAACCTAAAACAAAGTTTTTAAAATGACCTTTGATAAAAAAAACAAAACATTGGGATTGCCAAAATGATTGTCATCTCCTTTAAAACTTTATTTATTGAATTTCCAAGCAGATATAGATAATGGCAGAAAGAAACAAAATACACACACAATGATAAATAAAAGGTCACAAAGTTGCATGGCAAATAGTAAATAGTGAAGTGCATTTAAAATATTTGTGGAAGTTTTATTGTTTTACAACATTGAATCACATCTCCTTTAACGGCACACCTGTGTCATCACAGCTGCAGCCAGTTGGCTTTTAGAAGTCACATGATAAGTTCAATGGAGATCACCTGTGTGTATGTTCAAAACAATGGTCGTCAAGTCTTCCAAAAACTGGTAGATGGACCTTGTCAGTGTTTCAGTTTTTTTCCCGTTTAAGAAAGAAGAAAATGTCACCTATCCAGGTAACACTTTACTTTAGCGTTTATAAGCAATATTTAAAGGGGCTTTACTTGACATTCAGAACATGAATACAGCAGCAAACAAATATTTGCCCTGATGGAGTAATGGCATCCCTCCCCTTCCAGTGGATCCCATGGGACCTTATTTCATAAAAAAAATATATGTAGTAGTGAACAGGGAGAGACAATTCATTTTATTTTATCCCGTTGAATTACACATATGCTGTTTGTCAATTTACATTTTTTTATTATTTTGCAAGTGACAGTTTGTTGTATGTTTGTCGTACCAATTAGCTTTGTGTGAAACCACAAAACTACATATATACATATCTTGTCTCGTCACCTTGCTTGCTGCTCAGCTTGCGCGCTAGCTGACTTAGCTATTTTCCACAACACATGGGAAGTTATTTTACCTAATGTGTTTAATCCAGCATCTTTTCATCAAAGAACGAGCAAGACCCGCTGCTCGTGTTTGCAACGTTACATCCCAGTACAATACACACCGGCATCATACCTTCAGCTGGACCTCACTTATGCGACATTGGGGTAAGTAGTCTTTTTTTAATGACATATTTTTACAGTCCTGTACTTAAAGAGTTAAAAAAAACATCTAAAGACTGAGACCTTCTTGACTTGCAAAATTATCTTTTAAAAATGCCGAACATCATATGTGTAAATCATTGCTCAAATCTTACCGGATTAAATAATTATTTGTCTCTCCCCGTTCACTACCAATACGTATTTTCTCCAAAATAAGGTCCCATGGTGCTCCACCGGAAGGGGAGGGACTTTAAATTGTTATAGAGTCACACTCCTCCTGTGTGTGTTGTAATCAGAGTTTCTCTGTTCTTTGTTTTCATAGCCAGTCAGGCTGCACATGCGTGTTAATGCATGTGACCGTGAAAAAACTTAGGTATTTTACGTATTGCATAACAGTCTGTGAGAGCCGTGTAGAGACAATCCCAGCCTGCTGTTTTTATTCAGTATTTCAAGGACAGCCCCTTTAAACATTCACTAAACGTTTTATTACACACTATAATGTAGCACATAACGACAACACGACAAGTGTTGTCATATCAATTTGCATTACATATTTTATGTTATGTTACTAGCAGTGAGAACAGTTAACCCATCTGCTTAAAACTATGTGTTATAGTTAAATGTTTATGTACTAAATGAAATGCTCATTCAACAGGGGAGTTAAAATGAATTGAATTAATCAAATTAATTCTTTCATATCATTTTGTATTACATGTGTGAGGGTAACTCCAAAAAAAGCAGTAATTATGACCCTATGTCCTCAGAAATGTTGTAATATAACACACAGAAGAGCGCCAGCTATTTCAGATCAAAAGAAAGAGAAGCAGTTTGTGTCTAATCTACCAGGATATACTGTAAACTGTGCCCTCTCCCTCATAGACAGACTGTTGATTTTCTCTTTTCTCTCTCTGTTGATTATTTTTCTCTCAACAGTGGCGGTGCTCATCCTTCCAACTGCTCTTCTTCTCCTCCCTCCCTCCTCCCCGCAGCTGTCCTGTGGGATGTGATGATGCTCTGACAGGCTTGGTGTCTGTTCTTGGAGGTGCTGGTATTTTTGTGCCACAGCGGCGGGGGCTGGTACAGGAATAGGGCCGGAGTTGTAGTGTGTAGTGGGAGTGGGAGCTGGGGAGGGCTGGGATGGTTTAAGACAGTACTGTGAGATTTTAAGCCATTGTATAGACACAGGAGGGAGACCAGGGGAGGATTGCGTAAGTCGGCTCCCTGGCTGCAAATTTAGCCTGGGCCTGCTCACGCAATAATTTGATGAGCAGTACTATCTCAGTCGTCAGAGCCGGGGTATTTAAAGATGTGAGTGTGTGTTGTCATGGGATGTGGGGTGTATTTATTATGCGTGTTTATTTACAACCCATGAAGATAGCTGATCATTTGTGATGGAAAGAGCGGCCTTTGCATCTACAGTACAGCACCTCTCCCCTTCACTCTGCTCTCTGTTCCTCATCCTGTGTTTTGTAGTCTGTCACTGAAACTCCTTTTTACTTCTCCTCCAACTTCACGACAGGAATAAACTTGGACAGCAACAAGAGATCTTTGAGGTTAATGATATAAATAGATTTTAGCCCTTCTATTTTCCACTTGGGTCCTCCCTTTTGTCTATTTGCATGTGTAGATGTCTGATTGACAGTCTCCTAAGGTTTAAAAAAAAAAAATGCCACTACAGTATAGAGTAGTGATGCACCTATCCAACTTTTCCTCTACTAATAATGATACATCAACTCTGTGTACCGAGTGCTCCCATTTCCCCAAATTTCAAATCTGTATACCTTCAAGGTGTGGAATTCACAGGAATCATTTGTATGTGATGAAACATGAGGTCAGGGATGCAGAAACACTGAGTTTTATAATGACATTATTAAGGAAACTGTATGATTGGTCACGTCATAGTCTCGCATTGTCCACACAGCAATCCAGGATGGGAGAAAAACATGCTCTGGTTTATTGGCATTTCTTTAAACCAATCACAATCATTTTGGGGGGTGCTAAGCGCCGAGCGGAGCCACAGTGCCGCTGGAAAATAGCCTCAGGATGGAACTTGTTTTGATAGAACATGTAGGTTAAAAGCTTGTTTTAGTCATGCAACAGAAAATTCTGATTGGACAGATAGTCTAGCTAGCTGTCTGGATTTACCCTGCACAGATCTGAGGAGCAGTTAACCGTAGTCCTCATAAATCCACCACAGTTTAAAATTCCAACACAAAGAAAGTGGAAGGTCACGGAACTGAAAACGGACATCCGAAAAGGGTGACATCCGGCGGAATTTCCAGCAGAACGGGAGCGATCCTGGAAGTGGAACATCGTGGATATAGACTACGTCATGGCCAACACCCAATCAGCTTAACAAGGTCAGTGCACCAATATCGATAGGGTCTATCGGATCAGTGTATTCCTTCTATAAACTACTGTATGTATTTGAGAAACGTTGGCCTGCAATACCTAAAGTTTGTCGAAACTGTTTAATCAACAATAATACGAAGCACTCTTAGATTCCTATTTAATTAAAATAACATAAAATACCTGAAAACGACAGTTGGACATCTATTTATGTTGCTATCAATGTTGTTTTGTTCGCGTCCTTAATTGCACACAGGACAAAACTGCTTCAGTGGAAATCACCCAGTCCACCTGCAGCTAACTCCTGGCTTTGTGAACTGCTTTGTGAACTTGCATCATCAAGGCTGTGTTGTAGATGTTGATGAAAGCCTTTTACCCTTGTACAGTTAACCATATGCAGTGCACCCATCCATATGATGCACATTGCACACATAATTTGGGTGATATGAATGTAAGATGATCGCAGAAGTGACACTGATCTGTGTTTTTATTTATTATTTTTAAAGAAATGGCAGAGCAGATTCTGAAAACAAATCCAGTGTGGCAGCATTTACATTTTTATGATGTAAATTTAGGGAGCAAAAGCAGTATCGGCTCCAAATATCAGCTTAAGAAAATTGGCAGCCCGTAGCGCTTATAGACACTGTCAAAAACACGGTTAACACAACCTCAATTGAAGGCACCAGAAGAATACTCCTAACCTGGAACTCGCCTACTGATCAATTTACTCCTTAACCACAGGGCCAAATCTAGCCAAGTTTAAGCAGAGGTTTTATTCAATTTTTATTTTAAAAATTTTATTTTTCCTTTTCCCCTGTAATGCGTGTTGTTGGGCGGTGTTAATCTGGCAATGTGTTTATGGTTTGCTAATGTTTTTGGTCAATAAAAAAAAAAAAACTACTTACTGTATTAAAAAAAAAATGCCCCACAGCAAAAATGTTTGAAATTCCCCTCATGACTCGAATACCATCGTCACTGTATGTCACATGCTCAACTTGTTTGTATGCTTATTGAACAAAAAATGTAGTTTCAAGCACCTCATTGTTTTTATACCATTTACATTAAAACTGTTGGCTGGCTGGTTTACAGATTTGTTAAAACTGAGAGAGAGAGAGAGAGAGAGAGAATTGGTCAACATGTACTGTAACAGGGGTGGTTGGAGGAGGGAGGCAGGGGGGGAATGAATCTATCTGAAGGAAGGTGATCTCAAAGATTGCCAACAGCTGATTTAGATAAGAAAAGAGAAAAAAGGAGAGATACACTGAGCAGATGAGAGAAGGAGCACTGTGTGGGCAGAGAAGGCCATCGAGGAGAGGGGGATGTCAGGGACACATGCAGGTCTTCCTGACGTGTTCAGTCCTCTCTTCTACCCCCATATCTTTTCTCTCCCTCTCTCTCGTCATTGGATCCCACCCTCTATCAGTCCCTCTTCCTCACCCACTCACTCCCTTTATTACTACCTCTTACTTGTCCCTGGAAAAAAAGATAGGGCAGTCCTTATGTAAGGAAGTGGGGAGGAGGTGGGTTCTGTGAGCAGAGGAAAAAATGTAGAAACAAAACCTTCTGGATAGACACAAGCTGAGAGAGACTGAGTGGGGGGAATAATGAAGTTGGCATCCGCATTCCTCATCCAGGTGGAAGAAGTATTCAAGTCTACTTAAATATTGGCAAAAAATACTGCATTGTGAAAAAAGAAACCCTACAAATTAAGTACATCCTGCTTTCAAAATGGTATGCTAATGCTAATTCTAAAGTCCCTGCCAGAGTGTTAAATTATTCATTTATGGGTCTGTTTCATTGTTAAAATGCATTGCGTGTTCTAGTCTTACAGATTTTATGCATTAGAACAATGATATATATTTAACTGCTGTGGCTGTACTCCAGCAAATTGGATTACAAATGTAACACTGGCTATGATGTTTAAATGCAGATATTGTTGGCTTCAAGGATGTTTCGGGTCTTTGTAGCCTTTACCCTTGGTGGTAAGCACAAAAATGGCTGGAAGTAAAAACTCTCAAATTAAATCTGAAAATCTGCACTTGAACCACAGTGACTGTTTCACTTCAAATTGAATGCGCTGAAATAAAGCATGAAAAGAAAAGTGTCCGAATACATGTAGACTGCTACATGTCGATTGTGCTGCAAAGTAATGGAGTACATTTACTCAAGCACCATACTGAACTCCAGTACAATTTTAAGGTACTCATTCATTAAATGAGTATTTCATTTCATGTTACTTCATACTTCTTCATTGCATTTCACGGGAAAATCTTGTACATTTTATTCCAATTTCTTTTGAACAGGTACTAGTTACTTTGCTGGTTCCAATTTTACTTACAAAACATGTCAGTTTGCTTTTGATACTTACATACTGTACTTTTACCAAAATGACATTTTCACTGCAGGACGTTTACTTGTGTCTTCATATTTTAGTATTGCCACTTTTACTTGTAAAACATCTAAATATTTTGGTCACTTTACTTTGTTGGAGTAAAAAGAGCAAAACAAAACTGTCCTTAAAAAAAAAAAAAAAAATGACATTCATAGCTACTTCAGCTGTCATGTGACAGGTGGCAAAGGTCTTAATAATAAAATGAATGATGGCTAAATTCCATTTAGCTGCTTCAGTATCAAGGTCCTGGTATTGCGCATGCTAACTGTCACACTGCCATGACTTACTGGGACCCTTAAACAGAACAGAACTATCGTTAATGTTACGAGCAAAATTTTTCCTACTATATGATAACTTAAAGTGTCTGCTGTGATAAAGGAAGTGGACTAATATATTTATAATGTAGGAAATGTGGGTAATTGTAAATGCCAACCAATGCCTCAACACTGTATTTAACGACAGTATCTGACTAAATATACTGAGTGACTTTCCACCTCTGATCTCATCCACATTCTTCCTCACCCTCTTGCTCGTATCCCTCGCTCTCTCTGGCACTTTGCCTCTCTGACTGGCAGCGAGCCTGTTGAAAGTAGGCTAGGATTGACGCGCTGCTTGTGTCTGACTCACAGAGAGCTGTGGAATATACTGAAACCCACTGATTGCATTTAACTTTAGGCATCCAACTCCCATGCAGTACATAATACAATAGAGCCATCCGCTCTGCTTTCTGCACCTAAATGCTGACATTTCTGGCTGCACTTACAGCAGAAAAAAAAAAAAAAAAGACCACCAATTGTTCTGACGTTGTGAACATTTGCAAAGATGGTTATTTAAAGGCATCTCCACATATTACTGCACAAACACTAAAATTAGATTATCTTACGTGTTGTTACCCAACGATGGGTTTAGGTTGATTCCAAACAAACTGAAGTACATCAACTTAATGTTCTGCCATTGCACAATAACCTCTCTCTCACACAAAGCGTTCAGCATCTTTTTACTTTGTGCTTCAACATCAAGTCCTGTCAAGGGCCTATTTTCAGTAGGTCAGCCCTGCCACGGGTAACTACAGCCTCACTCACTGGTTAACACTGAGGGAAATGAGTGTAAGAGCCCTGATACCACTCTGTTGGGTGAAACAAGTGAGAACAATTTTGTCTCAGAAGAGCCCACAACCAAAGCTATGACGCATGCACAGTCAAATGTTTTACCTTCTCCACAGATCACTGACAATTTTTGCTGTGCGTGCTGTGTGGGTTCCAAAACACAAGCTCGTTATTTAACCAGAGAGCCAAAAGGATTGTGCTGTATAAACACAAGTACATTAGCGTAAACAAGACAAAAGTGAGCTGCAAGGGAGCGGTGTGTGTTAAAGCAGGGAACAAGAAAAACTGGAAAGTCACAAGTTTAAATAATGTAACCGGCTCTTCACACTAATATTGAATGGACCATGGGAATGTTCGTTTTCATTGAACGTGGGTATTGTGGACTTGACTGTCCATTAAAGGGGTCCTGTAGGGGTAGGGGGTCATAGGGATGTTGTTCCAGAGCATCTAATCCCTGTATAACTGAAGCAACAGCTGTGTCTGCAACTAAAAGTCAAGCAAGTATTTAGGTTGCTGCCATAAGTGAGGGAGTTCAGGTGTCTCGAGTTGTGTTCAAAAAGTTCATTAGTAAGATGGAAGTGGCCCTGCTGCATTTGAAGTCTGGCATATGTTGTACGTATGTGGACCATCGTGGTGAAGAGGAAACTCCATTTACCAATTTATGTATGTTACAATCCTAACTTGTGGTCACAAGATCTGGGCAGTGACTAAAATGATAGGCTGATGGATTCAAGAGGCTAATAGCTCTTGTTATAGCTTTCTTTCTTATATTTATTTTGTTTGTAACTTGTAACTAGAGTACACAATCCAATAACTTAGATATTCCACATGTGCACACTTTTTTTTTACCATATATGGCATGAACAGCAAACTGATTCCAAGCTAGCTTAACTCCCTAGTGTATTTTAAGACTCTTGTAATTGTTTTGATTAACTCTACTTGTGGCTTGAATGTTAGTTAAAACTCATTAATGTTTCTTGTTCTCAGGTCTCTCTTGAAAAAGAGATCTCAGTGAGACTCCCTAATTAAATAAAGGTACACAAACAGAATCAGTCATCCTTTGTGACTGGATGAGGACCTTATATATCCAAAAGAAACTCAGAGTGGACCCTCTGCACTTTTGTATCAAAAAGGAGACAACTTAAATGATGTGGGCATCTGGTCTGGATGCCTCACAAACACACTACCTGTGAAAGTACTATGCTGGAGTGTACTGCCAGTTGTTGAATGTGGCCAGATATGCACCAGAAAATGAATGGATAGAATAACTCCTATACTCCCTGCAACTAATAAACATTTCACATGTAATGATTCTCAAAATTAAATAATAGCAAATTGTGTTGAATGCATTAGTTTTGTCTTAGTTAGATAGTTAGGTAGTATCACTGTGATACTACCAGATTCTGTCTGTCTGAACAAGGGAATCGGGAGAAGGTGGAGGTTAATATCAAAGCTTGCTTGTTATTTGGCTCTCACAAAAAGCAGCTGTCAGCTGTGAGACAGAAAGTTGGAGAAACTGCAGTCTTTTTGTCTTGTTTGCACTTTTTCATTTATCACTCGTAAGATGAAGGACACTGAGGGCAGCTGAAGCACGTTTCATTTTTTTCATCACTCAAAGACATGGGGAGGCACAAAATAACATAATTACGTGTAGTTGACACAGTTCCACAGTAATTCATTGTAAAGGTGATGTATATATTTAGACATCACTGGTCTGTTTGACTTGTAATTCAAATTCACCTTCATGACTTTGATAGATTGGATCACAATAATGACTAAATATCTAACAACATATACGTGACAGAAGAAAGGTATACGCTGCTATATTGAAATAAAAAATAAAAAAAAGAGTCCCAAGTTCAAAAGTTTATGGTTCAATTTGAACTGAAATAGCGAGAAATTCAGAGCTCTGCTTTTTTAATTTCAACTCAAGCTTTTCAGTTAATACAGTATACACAAGCCATGTTTACATAGGCATGCAGGAACGCCTTTGACTTTGCCAAGAAAGAATTACTGGATTTAGACAAGACTAGATTAAACAGTTATGGGGGCAGACCCCAACTCCCACCTGACAGATAATGTAATATAAAGCTTCAGGCCAGCATGGCTTCTTGGTAAACAATCTTAGCCTCAGTTTCGGTTTTGTTGCTCATAATGGCTGAGTAAGAATAGGGCCTAGCCTACAGCAGACAAAGACTAAAGGAAACTGAGAAAAACTATAGTATGAGGGCAGAGACATTTCGGTTGGCTGGAGAGAAAAGACGGATCAAATTTCTCTCAGCGAGGTGGGGAAAGCCTGTGAAACTTATGCAATGTATTTGGGATACAGAGCCAGAAGGGGTGTAAACAACACCACTCTGAAGAGGGACAGGCCTAACAGTTGCCTGGCAACAAATATTTTGGGCAGGAAGACTGGGCAAACACGGCCCGCCTTCCAAAAGGAAACAGGGGCTGGCCTCATGAGCACAGTGCAAGTTAGTGGCTTCCCGAAAATACGCTAAGAGACAGGGGGAAGCAAAACAAAGCACATCAGGGGCATTAAACAACACTGCGTCTACTTTTTTAACTTGGCTTGGCCGGAGTCTAGACAATCAAACTCTCAAGGAAAAAAGATAAGAGTTTAGAGAGAGGATTGCATTCTCTGTTAAACTCCATAATGTACACCACACTCTAAATATAGCCATGACTAGTACAGTGACAGGATGAGATATAAAAACTGCAACACGCTATAACACGGTTTCATGGTTATCTGTATGATGAAGATGTTGCAATAAATAGGCTACAACTTAACTTTACAAGCGTCTGAATGTGAACTGAATCCTGGACATGAGTGCACTTGATTGCCAAACTGCTACTATTCTTTGATACATTTTAAGTGTCTTGTTTGTTTTAATTAACTATATGATGAGGATTACCTAAAAGCAGTATTGATAGTGGATTGTCTTTATCGAATAAAAACTAATTGAATTCAATGCAACAGAAAATCTATTGAATTAATTTAAAAGATAATTACTGCCCATCTTTTTCACAAAATATCAGCCGCTGCAGCCACTTGTCCATTAAAAAAGTGCTCATTTATCGCGTTGTTTAACTCTAACACGGTAGTCGGTTTGTCTTTGGGTCCGCTTGTTACCTACACACACAATACAATAGTGTAACAACAAGATACATACATGTGTGTATAGTGCGTTGGCGTTGCTAAGCGTGTGCATATTTGCATTTTACAGGTTAAGACTAGCTAGGACACGGTACAAATACGAGTTTAACCGACGCTAACAACGTCAATTTAACTTCCGTAGTAGGTGCCTGACGTTACAACGCGAAAAACAACAGCCGCTGACGGTTTAAACTGTGCTAAACAACGAGAACAACAAACGCTGTAAGTATGCGATTTGCTGCTGTTCCCTGCACAGAAAGAATCCGGAAGCCACTTCATGTGCTGCTTCTGTCCTGTCTGTCTGTCACTCAGAGCCGGTTACCACGGAAACCGGTTGCTAGGCGGCATAACAAAAAAGACCACATTTATACGTCCTTGCGTCAGAGGCAACGGCATATCCATGGCAACAGAACGCTACACATATGCAGCAGCAGACCCGTGGATAGCACATGGCACTAGTTACTTGTTTTAGCCTAATATGTGATATTTTTTTAACAGTATTAAAAGAGGAAACATGTTTTCACTGTTCACTGTTAAGTCTATTTGTATATTTATCAGCAAACGTAGCTGAATCAGTAGCCTAGTTTTCTCCGGGATTTCTTGCCTTTATCACCCCGTCATGTCCTGCTCTTTTATTTTTCCGTGAATGTGGGCTGTTCGCCTGCGTTATCAGCTATTCAGCACAACAATCCCCCATCATCAACAACTTACATCGATGGAGTTAGTCATCCCGGATCAGCAGCAACAGGACCGGTAACGGCAGCACGGATGGGACACAACGTCCTCCGTGGATCCTCGTCTCTGACGTTATAGCGCTGACTAATAACTTGTTATCCCCAACTCTTCCCTTTTTGCTCACGCCTTTTCTCACAGCGTTGTAGCTGTAGCTGTAGCCTTTTACACATAACATGCCCGCTCCGTGACATTGTTTGACATCATTGACATTAGATTTTCATTCATGATTTGCCACCCAGTCTTCCCGCAAGCCTGCGAAGCAACCCCTCCAACCAAAGCCAACCTCCCACCTGCCACATTCCCACTGGTGTCCTCGTGTAGGCTATAATAATGATTCATTTTCTACTCGGTCGGGTGATGTTTGCAGTGACAGGCGCCGACCGTCACTGCTGCCCACTGTCAATGACTTTCACTGCTGTTTACCAACTGATGTATTTTTATTGGGTTGAATGAGGCGTTGCTGCTGTGTGACACAGAGTCTTGCCTAGGCCTACACTAAAACCCATAAATATATGTTCATCTAACTGAAAGATTGGGTGCATTACAGTAGCTACATAGTTTTAGGGTAGCCTATCAATGCGTTAAATTCATAGGTCTACTTGGTAGCGTGGCTGACGTCAGGTTTAGGGAGTGTTCAGACAAAGATGACAAGGAGACTCCTTGTCGGAGTCTTTCCTCCCATTAGAAATAAGCTCTCGAACTCAGAGGACTCCCGAGGGCGTGTCCTGAGAAACTTTACAGCAGGAGTTCCCTTCGCATGCCTGGCGGGATTCCCTGTCTACATAGATTTCTGAATGTTGCATAAATAAGCCATTGTAGATCTATATCTTCTGATGTGTTACAGGTGGGCTATAACCTCAAGCGACACATGTGGCTATGTGGCATTATTAACTAATGCCATCATCATGTCTTTTTTTTAATTTATTTTTTATGGCTTAGGCCTAGGCTATAGGCTAAATAAAACGCATGTTGAAGTTCATATAGCCCAGGCCTGGTGCCGTTGATTTCAACTAGAATAAAGATACGCATCGACACTCCCCAAATGCAGCCTATAGCCTAGCCTACCGCAGTCATTAAGGGAAAATTATAGCCGATAGCCTATGTCTTCTTTTGACGTAGCCATGACCTAAAAAATGTTCCAATCTAGATGGTCATATATACAGATACTTTCCATATTTATCACTCTAAAATTTCCTCTCAAAAATTGTCAGACAGTGAGAAATATCTCGTGCCTGTGATAGTATAAAAAAAACCATCTATTATTATCCGTCGGAGAGGTAAGCTTCTGGTCCATTTCAGTGGGAGAGGGATTCCCTCAACGTCACCAAGGATACCAAACACAACACCAAAGCACAAATATGGGCATGTACGTCAGCGGAACTCCGAGGCGGGACTTAGACGCTAGAAATGCCTTGGTTGTAGAGGCGAATGGATTCATTCATAGGACAAGTTCTGCTGCTGTGCACCGTAATACTAGCTAACGTCCTCCAGCGTACATTGAGCGGACTTTATGGATCTATAATCGCATATTTGACGAGCGGATAAAGGACAGCGCTCCGAGGATTTTAAACTAAACGAGAGGACTTCTCAGCAGATTGAATTGGGACGTTTTCCCCGTAAACGCGGGGAACTGGATTAAGCTTCTTCATGCAACTTTTTTGGAAAGAAACCAAGAGCATCTCGCCGGGAAATAGCAAAAAGATAAGCAACGGTAAATCAATCGCCTATGTAGCCTAGGCCTATGCGTGTTTTAAATTAATGTTACTTGCTTAAAACCACCGTTTAAAAGTAGGTCAGCAACATCTGTCCATCGCTGCCCGTCAGGCTGCTTAATAAGAGACGCTTAAAGACATATTTCCCTGTCGTTAGCCTGTTACTTTCGCAAAATAACTCAGCAACTCAACTCAGGCATGAAACACTCTGCTGGACATGTTATTGTAGAAGTTTTCTTCAATGATCAATGACAAAAGTAGCCTCGCTGGTGGTGGGATTAACCAACTTCTTTCAAAACCATTATCGGTGTTTGCTGGGTTGGTTAACTGCACTGCCTATAACGTCACTCATTCTCTCCTTACATTAGGCTACCTCTTCTTTAGTAATCGTCTTGTGTGCCGCTGACCTGCAATTGTAGGTGACATCGCGCTCTCTCTGGTAACTGCAGGTGTCGCGTTCTCTCTCGGTCGCTCCGGGGAGATGTACCAAGGGTTCCCCGGCGACCCAGACAGCGGATCCCCTGGAAGCTCCTCTCCATCTATAGAGTCCCAGTACCTTTCTTCCGTGGACTCCTTCGGAAGCCCGCCGACCACCAGTGCTCCGCAGGTAGGCTACGTTAGAAACTAAAACAAAATAATGCATGTAGCCTAGCTTTTGCTTATTTAAAAAAAAAATGTTACTACAGCTGTTTTTTGTTTAATTATTCATAAATACAACAAGTCTGACTTACATGCAAGTGGGCATGTGATTCTGCTAACATGTTTCCAGATAAATAAAATAAACTCTGCATGTTGTCAAATTTACGATAAATGACAACATGGACATTTTTGTAATGAAATGTGGGTATATGCGTTTCTTTTTTCTATTAATTTATTCTAACACTACCCTGTATGTTTTGTAGGTAGGTGTTTTTATGGTAGTTTAGCAACATATGCGTTTTGTAGGCTATGACACTACATGACCATAACCAACAGGCAAATCAGCGTATAGTCTGAAATGTGCTATTATAGGTAGACTACAATATAATTGGAGGCATAATCCTATAGCCTATAATATGCATGTAAGTAGCCTAGCTATAATTATATAAAAGAAAATAGCAGGCATATACAATGCACTGCAATTGTAGTCTTTACATTTTACATATGACTCTTATAGACTTTTAACTGTTTAGGCTATTTTTTATAGGAGGCTCGTGATAATGGAGCGGCGCGTGTAGGAAGCCATTACGTTTTTACTACTGTGTTCAGATATAAATAGTCTCGCTAAGTATATCAACGATTCAATATAAATGTCCCTCTATCTGTTGCTAGTAGCCCCGGTAGCAGCCCTCAGGCTTTGACAACGTGCTCAGTTTACAGCACGCCGCAGAACGGATGACAGAGCTCAGAACCTCTCCTACGAAAGCGCCGAAGCCCCGCCCTCCTCTCTTCTCTCCTTCCACGCGCTCCTCTCACAGGCCTCGCCGTGACGTAAATGCTTGGTCTATTTTGGAGTGCTACGTCGCGTTGCCAAGGGGATCACCGGGGGTGTGACGGGGGAGGAGGAAGAAGGAGGGGGAGACGCTCTTTGAGAGAAACGATTGGTCGATGCGGCTGCTTTCAGAGCCGCCTGTACCAATGCCTCATCACGCTTTTATGAATAGTAATGAAAGTCGATGTCCTCCTCGGGTCTGAAATAAAACAAACAAGACAAGCGACATATTTGAGATCTCTCTGTGTATTAATTTAGGCCTGCATAGAAAAAGGTGTGATTCAAAACCAATAATTCAAGATTTACACTATAGCTTATAGCTTACTGCATTCTTTCCTTTGCTATTACACCTCTAATTGTAATGTTGCCGATATTTTCTTCTTCTGAGATGGTTATATATGCATTTTTCCACACTTTTTGAAATCATATTCTATATCTACGTGTTCCAATATAGGCCTAATACAATGCAATTTGTATAGGCTATACATTAACTGTTATGTGCATCAAATTAAAATTTCTAAGGTTATTGTTCATAGTGTTTAAAAACAAATTAACAAAGGCCAATTTGTTGTCATGATATGTAGCCTATTATTACTAGAATTTGAACTATTAAGGCAAGGCAAGATACAGTGCATTTTTAATGATTGATTGCTTGCTTGATTGATTGATTGATTGATTGATTGATTGATTGATTGATTGACAGCTGCACTTGGTTGTAGAGGTTTAGCCTGTAATGTCAGATGGCTACAATAGGTTTTATTAAATAGGCTGTGACAAACACTTTGAGAAAGTAGCTGATACAAGCTTGTTCCAGCCTGTATTTCTGCCTCTGTTTGTCTAAATGTGTTTACTGACCTGGCTTTACATGGTGTGTAAAACTCTATTTGTTCATGTCTCCTGCTCAGGAGTGTGTGTCAGCGGGAGCTGGCTTGAGCATTGTGGGCAGCGGGCCAGGGCCCAGTGTAGGAGGGGAGATGCCTGGTTCATTCGTGCCCACCGTCACCGCCATCACCTCCAGTCAGGATCTGCAGTGGATGGTACAGCCGACCCTCGTCTCCTCCCAGGCCTCTGGACTAAGTGGGTCCACTGGGCCCGCAACCATGACCCAGCCAGTGTCACTGGCTGACCCATATGACATGCCAGGCCCCAGTTATTCCTCTGGGTCTACATTTACCCCTCCAAGTTCGGAAACTCCGGGCCCATCTGTGGGCCCCATCCGCCAGTCCAGAACCCGCAGTCGCCGTACACGAGAGGAGTCTGTGAGTGAGGATGGAGATGTTGGTGTGTTAGTAAGTGTGTGTGCTTGAACCGTTTGTTTGTTGACATGTTACAATTGCAGTGTATGTTGTTTACATGGGCTCCAAAAAAATCAGATCCAACTACTGTGTACTGTGCTGGCACAAATACTTTCAGGGACATGGGTAATAAACAAAAAAGGGCACCTTATGGTTTTTCCATCCCAATTGGGGGTCAAAGCACAGAGGGCGTTCTATGCTGTACAGATTGTAAAAGAACCCTTGAGGCAAATTTGTGATATTGGGCTATAAATAAAATTGCCTTGATGTGACACCTTCCTGTCTACTGTAGGCCCTTTCATATACACAAACCTACTAAACAGGGAAATAGTGGCAGAGGAGGTCAGGTATATGTATGGGGTCTGTGTGGGAGGAGGATAAATGATAACGCAAAAGTGTGAGGAACATTTTAAAAATTTTCCTAAGAAAAAAGCAAATTTGCTCTAAAGATAACCATAGCTGGTGTGGTCACCTTGACCGCCTATATAGTCCGCCCACCACTTGGACAATATGACCACATTTTCAAGATCAAACACAAAACTTTTAATCCTAAACTGTTTAATTTCTTTTCCTCTTCATCCTAGCTAACACCTGAGGAGGAGGAGAAAAGGCGTGTTCGGCGAGAGAGAAACAAGTTGGCTGCCGCCAAATGTAGAAACCGCAGACGGGAACTCACAGACAGACTGCAGTCGGTGAGCTTGGCCTTGTTATATCTGCCAGAATGAGTAATGATCATAATTACATTCTTTATGTAACCTCCCACAGCATTGAGGAGTGAATTAATGTGTACATGGGTGTATAAGATTATGGTTTATTGTAATGGGGTGTTTAGCTGGGGTGAAGACAATTATAGTCCTTAAAACAGACTGCAGTACCTACGGTGTTTATGGCCTAATTAATGGGCTCTTACATAAACCACCTTAATCAACTGCAGGTGAGAAAGGTATTTCTGCTGGGATGGATAAATCCACTTCCACAAACTAAAGTAGAGGTTTGTTGTAGCTAACACTCCTATTCTCTCTCTTTCTGCTGCACATCTTCTCCCCTCCTCTACCCATTTCACCAACCTTTGTCTTGTCCCCCTGTCCCCCTGCCCCCGTTTCTTTCATTCTCTGTACCTGCCTACAGGAGACGGACGTACTGGAGGAGAAGAAGGCAGAGCTGGAGGCTGAGATCTCTGAGCTGCAGAAGGAGAAGGAGCGTCTGGAGTTCGTCCTGGTGGCCCACCAGCCAAACTGTAAGATGCCATACCAGGACCAATCTCAGCACAGCTCAGCGCAGCTCCCTCCAATCCAGCCCCAGCTCCCTCCCCAGACCTTAGAACCTCCTGTCTCCATTTTGGGCTTACCTGTGAAGGAAGACTCTTTCTACCTGCCTCCTGCCTACACAGCCCATCCGGCCTCTACACAGCCCCAGCCTTCGGTTCAGCAGCAAGTCCAGCAGCAGCCTCAGCCAGGGTCAATGCAGGAGGTAGAGTTTATTAGTTCTTTCTATGGCTCAAGTGAGCTGGCATCAGGCGGGCCGTGCCTCATGGCCTGCGACAGTGGTGGTGGTGGTGGTAACCATGACGATGCGGCCATTGGCAGCTACAACACCTCATACACATCTTCATTTGTGTTCACCTACCCAGAGGGAGCCTGCGGGGTCAGTGCCAACCAGCGGAACAGCAGTAGCGAGCAGTCTTCTGATTCCCTGAACTCGCCTTCGCTGCTGGCGCTCTGACTAACCGACAGACAGCCGCACACACATATAAACAAGCACATACATAATGCTTGCTGGAGGTAGAGGCTGAAGCATGTAGAGTACCTATTAGTCTCACAGATTGAGGAAAAACAACCAATCATTTGTTCCTGTTTGGGTTAAAGTTTACACATTCACGCATTCCAATCAAGAGCCATACAAATAGTTGCACACAAATTACATTAGATCTAACCTGTAACAACAATATTTATCATTTGTTGTTTTGTCTTTACGGAATACCTGCAACTGGATAAGATAAGTGACTAAAAACTGAGTCACAAAATCATGTCCAAGTTGCAAATCTTAACTGCTCTGAATTGACAGATTTATTCACAATAAATATTCTCAATCTTCAACCTGTACAGTACATTGAGTAAGATACCACAAGCTCACTTTACACTCCAATAAGCACCAGAGCCCCCACCTTGTTCCCTCTGTCGGTTGAGTTTTAAAGTGCTCTTGCTCTCATCCTTTTTCATCCTTTTCTCCCTTCTTCCTCTCGCTGAATGTATTTGTGCATATCTGAAATAGGGACGAAGGACACTTTGTTCAGAGTCTTTTCTTGAGGGAAACAGACTGATTTCTCGCTCACCTCTAACCCTTTATCTGCTCGACTTCCCTCTGCTTCTTCATTTTCTGCTTGGACTTTGCAAGTTGGGGATCTGAATATCCCAGCCTTCACTAAATCTTGTGCTTTCTTCTCTGTTTAAAAAAAAAAATCTCTTTTGCCGTCTGCCTACCTGCCATGAGACCCATCTCTGCCCATCTGTTTCTCTCCTATCTCTATGTTTTTCACTCTCTCTGAAGTCTTCAACCCCAGAGAGCCCGAAGACCCCCTCCAGCCCTTGGGACCTTGAGTGAATGACGGCCCAACTAGCACGCCCTTTTGCACCCTCTCATACAAGGAAATGGACGCAACCCCCATCCCCCGCCCCCTTTGGAACGCATTGCTCAAAGCAGATCCTTACAGTGAACAGCAGCTAAATATACGTACTTTCACACACGCACATAGATGCATAATTGGTGAACGCAAAATGCAAGACGGATGCCAGTCTTTCGCTGAGCCATTTTTCGATCTTCACACAATGAAGATTAGACACGTCTTAGGTTGTGAGGCTGCTTAAAAGTGTGGATGGAGACAGGTTCGACAGGAAGGGAGGAAGGAAGTGCAACCAAGCTGGACATACTCAAATAGAGAGGTGATGGACATGGAGGATGACTCTTGTCCTAACCATCCATTTTTACAACCAAATGTTGAAAACGCAGAATGAGCCAAATGTTAAAAGCAAAGAAAGAAAGAAAAAAAAAATGCTCTTGCCAACTGAGTGGAAGGGGTGGCCTCAGTAAAAACACCCCCATACCACAGAGCCAGGGCCTACATGCAAATGTTCACACCATCGCTTTCAAGTCCCTGAACTGAAGATAGAGACTTTTTGTTGCAGTGCACCAGCTCTGTGTAATCAATCAGATGTGAACTGATGCCTCTCTTTAGAGGTGTTTTTTGTAGTGAATCAGACAACCTCTAAACATTTGGGCTCAGCGGTCTCTGTACCTCCCCTGTTCTCTCAGCGGAGATGAGGTGGGGGTGCGTTTATTGTGAGTGCATCTACTCTGAGGCACCTGGCCCGTTTATTTCTTTCTTTATTGAGGTTGAAGTGGGGAGTGAGCACAAATACAGACCTAGAAACAAAAGGGGAGAACATGTGTGCTGATGTCGTGGAGTCAGCGTCCTTTCTTTGCCTGTGAATTTTAACAATTTATTTTTCCTGTATGTTTGAGTGAGAATTGTTATATATTTTAATGTTTGTTTGTGTGTTTGACTGTTTTGCATTGACCTCTGCTTTCCCTTGTACTGTTGCCGTTTTTTTGTTTTTAATCTGGTGATTTTCTCATAACTGTTACTATTATTATTGCGTCGTATCTATTGTTTCATTATTTTATTGTATTTTCAGTTGGCAACTTTGGAGGCATGGTGTGCATTACAACAACAACAAATCTAATTATAAATCTATTATGCATATACATATATACTGGTAACATGTATATATAAGTGTATGTACCATGACTGTAAAGTATGAATGTCTGCAGATCCAAATGGGATATTTTGTCAATGAAGAACAAGATAAAAATGTTACTGAGATTTAGTTTTAAAATGACTATTTTTCTAGAGGAACAAAAAAGCTATGAGAAATTTAAAGTACTGCCCTGTCCCACAACATGAAGCACGATGTCACTGCATCTATCAATGGGTGTTTATGTTTTATAAACAATATAAAGCACTAGCCAAGTTACATTAAATGTATGTTTATAGTTATGATGTTACAAGGTTGTGGTAATGCCTTTGTTTTTTCTCTGTGAGGTCTGTCCCAAAGCTACTGACACCTTAATGCCACTTGATCCTTAGCAGACGCAAAAGGTAGAAAAACAAAACAAGTGCGATTGAATGTAATTACACATATTAAAAGTGTTCAGACTACAACATATAATGACTAAACTCCTTCATGTAAGGACAAAGTATTTCTTATGCATTCCTGTCCAGTATAAACATATCACTCAATAACATTGTTATTTCCTAACTGAAACCTGTGTTTGAAGGATAACCGCAGTTTTAGCCTTGATATGAACATTATCATGTTAACCCATTCTCGTACTTAAACAAATCTGTTGTCTAATTGAGATGCTCATTTCTTGTGATTGTATTTGCTGGATAAGAAGCTTTATTTTCAATAAATAAACATGTTTATTCAAAAACAATGGCTAGATTAATGGTATAAATGTGTGTTCAAATGTGGCTCTTGGTGGTCAGAAAATGGGCAGACCGTATTTTTTAAATGTTGAATAACGACTGTGTTTGTACAGTATGTTGGAGATGCCTTTTGATTTCTCTCCAAATGCAAATGTGATGAGAATATGTTCTGGTGTCAGAATAAGCATAAAACATATTCAATAGTTCTCATGTATATAGGTTTTTGTGGTGCTACTTACACTGTAATGGTGAGGCAGTTTCACATTGTATGGTGGAAGGTTACACATTGCTGTCGCTGAGGCTCCAGACAAATGAATGCACTGCTTTTCTCACTGGGACGTTTAATTCAGAATGGAAGCCAATAACACAATGAATTCCCAGCAGCTGAAGCTCTGAGAGCCCAGTAGTCACTCTGTGATTTCATTATGGTTTAATATCAATTGCCTGCTACATCTTTAAGTGTGATAAATAGATCTCAGAGGGCCCTTGTACTGTACCTGCCCTCCACACTTATGCCCCAGATCACAACACAACATATTGTAACTCATTCTTTCATCTACTTTCTTTGCCTTGGATTTCATTGAATTTGCTATAAATCATGTTTTCTCTGTAAGGTTACAATCACAAATTGGTTGCTGGTGAATTGGAAAAGGTGACATAGAAGGAAAAGGAGAAGTATTTAGCTAGCAGTTCTAAGACAGAGAAACTGCCTGCACTTAATTGTACTGTATATGGCTACATTAGCATTAACGGAACAAGAGCTTTCCTATTTTTCTATAATGGGGTGAATGTTGCTATGTATTTCTATTTTTCCACAAGTCCCATATACGCTCTAATTTCATATTTTCCCTGGTATGAAATGCAATACTTATTGTCTTCTTGGATAAACATAATGTAGCAAATCATGCAGTGCTCAAACTGACTGCTACTATATGTCAAGTGTGATGATATATTGCTTCAATTATCAATTGTTGTTACAATATTAAAAGTTATCATCAATACTTACTGTAACATTTGGGTTTGAGACAATCTTCATGAAGCTGTGTGTTACAATTTATCTAAAAAATTTATGTTTTTTTCATTTATTAATGGTGTGCAGAGAAACTAGCAAGGTTCATCCATTTCAAAAAGCCAATGCTTCTTTTCTAATCCATTCCTTTTATCAAAGTTTCATCATTTTTTCTAACTATTTACTCTGTATTTCTTTTTCTGGGAGAAAATTTTGCAATTTGGTCAAATTTGGAAACAGAGGGCATGTGATTTGATACATTTTGAGGTTACAGCAGCAAAAGCCCCAAATAAACTTTGTTCTAGATGTAACATTGTCAGACTTATGTCAGGCATCTGTATTATTTAGATAAAAATTGTCCATATTTTATCATTCCATATAATTAACATAACTTACTAGTTTTCTGCACATACCTATAAAGTACTGTTTCCTTATTTTTATAACTTTAATTTGCTTTTAATCTTGATAAGGACCAAAGTGTATGACAAATTTGCCATGTTGCTTTTTGTAGTCACTGCTCTCTTATCCTCTACGCATATTTCAGCTTCTGGCCCTTTTGCTGTCTTATAAAAGTTGACATTATAAAGGATTTTCTCTATTTCTAGACTGCAAAAGCTGGGTGAGCTGTCTCCTTTAATGATGGTTTGACCAAATGCCATTCATTTCCAAATTGTGAAGAAATTACATAAATAAACACCATATTATAAGGTCCATGTCTCTCACTTTTAAATGCTTGACCCTCATTGCATTCTTTGACCTATGAACAAAAGTTTTTTTGGTAACACTTTACTTGAAGGTATCGACATAATCATGACATGACACTGTCAGAACTATGACATGACACTGTCATGAACGTGTCATAAACGTTATAAACAAGTCATAAACCTTTATGACTTCTGTCATTAAGTGTCATTCGTTTTTTGTCATGACAAGTTGTCATTGTTTGGGTTGTCTTGATTATGACAACTTGACATTAATCAAAGTGATATTACCAGAAGTTGTCTCTGTCATGACAAGTTGACATTACATTTGTTTGGGATGTCTTTGTAATGACAACTTGACATTAACCAGGATGACATTACCAGAAGATGTATTTGTCATGACAAATAATGTCATCCTGTTTAATGTCAAGTTGTCTTAATAAGGACACTCCAAAGAAATTTAATGTCAAGTTGTCATGACAAATACATCTTCTGGTAACGTCATCCTGGTTAATGTCAAGTTGTCATTACAAAGACATCCCAAACAAATGTAATGTCAACTTGTCATGACCAAGACAACTTCTGGTAATATCACTTTGATTAATGCTTGCTTGTCATAATCAAGACAACCCAAACAATGTCAACTTGTCATGACAAAAACCGAATGACACTTAATGACAGAAGTCATAAACGTTTATGACTTGTTTACAACGTTTATGACATGTTCATGACAGTGTCATTTAATAGTTATGACAGTGTCATGTCACGATTATGTCAGTACCTTCAAGTAAAGTGTTACCGTTTTTTTTCTCTCTTTTAATGTTGGTTACCACCTGGGTTACTAACCCAGGTAAGTGATCATGTGTTTGTATGTTTGGACTCCAACTAATGATTACTTTCATTATCTTTTAATCTGCTGGTTATTTTCTTGATTCTTTGTTTTGTCCGTAAATGTCCGTAATGTCAGAAAATACTGAAAATGCCATCTTCCACCGCTTACCAAATGAATGTTGTACTGTATCTGCTAGATGTACAGTGGTGAAAGAAGTACTGAGATACTTAACTTGAGTAAAAGTAGAAATACCATTGTCTAAAAATACTCCATTGGCCTACAAGGAAAAACCTTGAATTCAAAGTGTCACTTCAGTAAAAGTACAGAAGTATTAGCAACAAAATGTACTCATTATGCAGAATGGCTCCTTTCACAGATTATATAATATTATATCATTCTGTTTTTTTATCACTAATGAATACACATAAGAGAATTTGAATGTTGTAGTTGGTCAATGTGGGGCCACTTTTACATACTTTGTATTAATAATAATTCATAATTTATACTTTTTATTGATCCCCAGTGGGGAAACTGTTAGAACACACTACACACAGGCCTGAAATACACACACATGCCTACTAATGGGTATCAGAATCAGAATCAGAAATAGGCCTACTTTAATAATTTATTTTAAATTATAAATAATAAAAATATACATCCAGATATACAAACAACATATATTATCCAGAATTAACATATATATTAAAAAACAAATATACAGTAATAATATATAAAAAAAAATAAAAGATCAAATGTACAGTGTCAATGTGCAAAAAGTGCAATAAAAGAGATAAATGATTGTCTATGTTTGAGAGATTATAGAGAGGTTACAGAGAGGGAGTATTATAGTAGGATACTGCAATTATATCATATAGGTTTTTTTATGTTAGAAGTTGCCTAACTGTAAGTGCCAAATAAATCAAAACTTAACACTCAAATGATGGTGATCATGAGTGTGTTCTGTTCTCGTGGTGGTGTGTGAGTTTGCGGTCTCTGTTGCACTCTAGCGTCCATAAAGAAAACCTATTGTGTTCGGGCGGAAGTTGCGTCACGGGAGTGGAGCGAGCTTTCCGGATGTAGCCGACGTCCCACACATTTATTGTAAACATGGCGTCCGTGACAACAGGTGAGAGCATAAAGGCCCGGCAAGCCAACGTTACCTTTTGTACCTCAATATTTAAAATATTTCGGTATTTCACACTAGACATGTCTGCCACATCACTTGTGAATACTGTCTAGAGTTTTTACAGCCGGTTGTGTTCGCAGTGGATGTCGCAGATGGCCGGTGGCGCTTTTTGATTCATTACTAATAGTTACCGCTAAGACAATGCTAAAGCCGAATGCTAACACACACGGTTCCGAGAGCGGCATTGTTCCGAGTGAATTTTAATTTATTATAACACGTCGAGGGAGAATTGCGCGCTGGATTATTGGCTAGCTTAATATTTGAGTGGTTTACGTTAACTTTAGCTAGATCGTCCTCTTATGTAACATGAACTAACCAGCACTGAACCTATATAAGTGTTTCACACGCGATTACAGTGTTCTCTAAATATATCTTAATAATGTTGCGCTCATTCTATTTCTATAGTGGCAATTCATTTTAATAGAAAATGTTTGTTTAGGGTCCTGTTTTGTTCGGGCGCCTGAGCGCTAAATGTTTAACGTTAGCCACCGTGTGAATTTCGTCTCTGTGTAGCTATGAGTTCATCAGTCAAAGTATGTGTTGGACAGAGCCATTGTTCTGGCAGCTGCTGTGCACCCTTCACCCTGTAGCTATCTGTTACTCCAACCCCAAGACGCTTCATAATTGGTGTTATAAATATCTTCCAGCTGGCCATGGTCAGCATGCTGCTGTCTGCTGAGGTTTACATCACCCACTGTAGTCTGCAGCGTTAGCATCAGAACGATGAGGAGTCAATCATCAGAAAATTAATCAACAATTTTGATCATCGCTCAGTTGGTTATGTCACGGATAACACAGAAATATTGGTTTCAGCTTCTTACATGTGTAGATTGTCTGCTTTTCACTGTTTTATAATATTACGAATTAAATACTCTGGGGTTTTGGACTGTTGATCAGACGAAATAAGTACTTTGAAGATGTCAACTTTGGTTTTAGGATTTGATTTAACATTTTCTGACACTATATGATACGTGTTGAATTGATTAATCTAAAAACAAAAAGTACTCTTTAGTTACAGCCCTCTTCATAAGAGTTTTATATTTAGTGAACTTAATTGTAAAAATGTCAGTGTTGGAGTGTTCTTCAAATCCTTTCTGTTGTACGATTGCTAACAGTCTTTTTTTTTTTTTATTATTATTATTTTTATTTTTGTCAAGCCACCTCAGAGTGGATTCAGTTTTTTAAGGATGCTGGGATCCCAGCCGGCCTCGCAGTCACTTATGCAGTCTCCTTCGTGGACAACAGGTAATCTAATGTCCCTTTTTCATAGGCTTTGTATAGCACACTTTAGCCACACTGTGTTGTGCCATGATCATGTGAATTTCCATTGCACCCTCACATCATACCACAACTGTGCTGAGATGCAATTAATTTGTCGTCTTTAGGAGCAGGGCAGTGACAGTCTCTTTCATGTCTCTCTTTATCAACTGAGTTGTGTCATCACATTAAACTGATTGGTTTCAGTCTAAAGACATTAATCATTAAGACAAAATATATGATGATTACCGTAATCTTAATCATTGCCAGACCTTCCTCCACAGCGCTGCGGAGGAGGGTCTGGGTAGTCCACACAGCAATCCGTGATGGGAGAAGAACGTGTCCTGGTTTAATGGCGTTTCTTTAAACCAATCACAATCGTCTTGGGCAGTGCTAAGTGCCAAGCGGAGCCGCGGTGCTGCTGCAAAATAGCTTCGGGAAGGAACTGGCGTTGGTGGAACATGTGCTTGTTCAAAGGTTGTTTTAGGAGCTGAACTGAGGAGCAGTTAACTATAGTCCTCATAAATCGACCGGATTTTAAAATTACAACACAAAGAAAGCGGAAGGTAACGGAATATCCGAAAAGAGTGACAACCGGCGGAATTTCCGGCAGAACGAGAGCAATCCCGGAAGTGGAACGTCGTGGATATAGACTACCGTAATCATGATCTACACGTGAAAGTGAAAACCTGACACCAGAAACATAAAGGATGAGTTAAGTTTAATAATAGCTTGCATTTTTATAGCTCCTTTTGGGAGTGGTAAGATGCAGAAACCAAATCCAGTAGGCAGCATAGTGGTGTCTAAGAACCCACAAACTAAAGTACATTCATCAGTCATGGCCAAAATCACAGGGGATGAATGGTTCAGGGGAAATTATATATATAAAAAAAAAAAAAAAATTCTTTATTAAAGCTCTTTCTCTATTTTCCATGAATTTAGCTGTTCCCTTATATTTTGGTTTCTTCAGTTGAGACTTAAGAAGAGGAAAAGTTTGATTCATTCATTTAGGGTTCCAACTGACTTTTTACAAACAAAACAAATTTGTAAACATGAAGACACACGTCTTGCATCCATATCACATAATCCTGTGGTGGCTTGTGAGAACAGTGCCAATCAAACAACCGCATGGACCAAACAACCACGTTGCCACTGCTTCCAAGTAAGCTTGGTTCGTTTTGTTTGTGGTGAGAATACAAAGCGGTACAGCCACAGCTTTCTTTGATTTTTGGGACATTTTATGAATTAAATGTAATTACAACGGCTGTCGTAGAATTAAAACGGTGCAGTGAATAATGTAGCTGTTAGTCCATGGGCCAGGTGAACCAAGAGTTTACAACTCACTGTCGGTGTGAATTAATGGGCAATAATGCACATTGTTTTACTTTGATCCTTACTATGGGAACAGACGTACAGTGGCTTGCATAAATTAAAATAGCCCCACATCATCACATACCCTTCACCATACCTAGGTTTTATTTTTAGCCTAATAGCTGGTTTGATTTGCATTGAGATTTGATCTTATGGAAAGTACCCCATGCCAATTGTGAGATACGGTGAAGGGTATGTGATGATGTGGGGCTATTTTAATTCCGAAGGCCAAGGGAACTTTATCAGGATGCATAGTATCCTGGATCCATGAAATAACTGGCCTTTAAAAGTTAAAGTCTGCCTGCCTCTATGGGAATTTAACATAGGTGTGTGTATACTTATGCCCCCTGTATTTTAAGGAAGAACATTTATTTATTTACGATACATTATTCATTCACAAAGAAAATTGGTGTCCTCAAAGGGATACGCCACTTGTTTGTTGAAATGGGGCTTATCCCGGTCTCCCCTAGCTGTAGCTAGGTGGGCCAACGCGTTTTTGTGCATGCATTGTTTTAGTCTGGTGCAACATCGGCAGCGCCGCCGCTAGTTAGCTTAGCATGTTGTGAGTAAAAGTGAGCCAACAAAAGACAAAAAAAAACAAAAAACTAATTACTTGCACTGACAAGTGCCATATTCTTTTAAAGGTTGGATTTTTCCTATTTTAATTTTTTTTTTTTTTCCTCTTTTTAGTTAACTTTATCATGGGTGTGTAAACTAATGCAAGCCACTGTACATACATTATTTTGATTATTCATGTCACTGCAGAATTCACAAGAACATGCTGATGGACCTCAGTAAAGACATCATGATGGACCTCGGCATTACAGTTATTGGCGACATCATTGCCATTCTTAAACATGCCAAGCAGGTCTACAGGCAGGTGAGATCCGACTTAACCGTATCATGTTCTGAAGTCTTGAAATGTTGAAAATGGATAGTGCGTTGTCATTGGTGCAGGCATGTACAGACAAGACCCACTGGGATATCTCCACTATTGTTGTGAATGCAGTCATGGAGAATGGATGTCTTTCAAAGCTACTGCAGTAGACTGTGCGTTTACATAACCTCTGTAACGTGTATCCCCTCTTCAGGACATGTGCAAAATGGCCACTGAAGCCATCTCCTCAGGACAGACCAGTGTTAAAGCTGAGCTCAGAAGAACTGCCAATACTCGTGAGTACCTACATTTTAAGTTTCTACATCAACCATCATTAAAAAAGATTTTCATTGCCATAAATTATAGGGATTTATTTTAAAATATAAGTTTAGGGTCACAACAGAATGAGTGATGAATTATGCATTTTCTTTCATTTAAACTTTTTTGGAAAACCTTTTTATTTCTACTCATTTCACCCACTGTACTACATTGCTTAATTGCAGCGAGACAATGACCTATATATCAGCCCACACAGAAGACATATGACTGGGCACACAGTTGTTAAATCAAGGAAGCCAACATTTTACATGTGTCATAGGAAGTTAACCATAGGGTTGGGTAAAAAAAAAAAAAAAAGATTAATATATGGGTATCATAATGCTTCCTCTTGCTACTACACTGGTGCAAATCATCGATGTCTCTGAACTGACAATTTGAAAAGTAGTATGCTCTGAAGGAGAAAAACTATACAGACATCAGGTAGTTAAGTCACATTGTTGATTTGAAGACCTGAGGGCCGAAACCTCGTCAGAATAAATATATATTTATTTATGGAGCCAGAGTGTGCGACACTTTTTTTCTTACTTTCAAGTCTACCTCCAGTGATCAGCACCTAACCACAACCCTTGGTATGCGTTACTTTTCTATATTATAAGTCACATAACAACCACTTTGTCCTGATCTTCAACACGGGTTGGTGTGTCCATCTGTCCCTTTTTAGAGAAGTTCAGCATGTATTTAGATACATGATTCTTTGATAAATAAATTTAAATAAATTTGCAACTATACAAAACCCTGCAATTCACAGCTTTTGCCATTTTGACTAGGCTCAGATTCTGTAAAATTTTATACTATTCATTAGCTGTGGCTGGCAGTAGCTAAATACATATAAAAAAAATATATACAGTGCCTTGCGAAAGTATTCGGCCCCCTTGAACGTTTCGACCTTTTGCCACATTTCAGGCCTCAAACATAAAGATATAAAACTGTAATTTTTTGTGAAGAATCAACAACAAGTGGGTCCCAATTATGAAGTGGAACGAAATTCATTGGCTATTTCAAACTTTTTTAACAAATAAAAACTGAAAAAGTGGGCGAAGTGCAAAATTATTCAGCCCCTTTACTTTCAGTGCAGCAAACTCTCTCCAGAAGTTCAGTGAGGATCTCTGAATGATCCAATGTTGACCTAAATGAAAAGAAAAAAAAAAAAAAACAGGTTTTTGTAAAACAATTTTTTTTATAAATGCACCTGCTCTGTGATAGTCTCAGACTTGGTCCGTGTAAAGCGCAGAGAGCATCATGAAGAACAAGGAACACACCAGGCAGGTCCGAGATACTGTTGTGGAGAAGTTTAAAGCCGGATTTGGATACAAAAAGATTTCCCAAGCTTTAAACATCCCAAGGAGCACTGTGCAAGCGATAATATTGAAATGGAAGGAGTATCAGACCACTACAAATCTACGAAGACCCGGGCCGTCCCTCTAAACTTTCAGCTCATACAATGAGAAGACTGATCAGAGATGCAGCCAAGAGGCCCATGATCACTCTGGATGAACTGCAGAGATCTACAGCTGAGGTGGGAGACTCTGTCCATAGGACAACAATTCAGTGTATACTGCACAAATCTGGCCTTTATGGAAGAGTGGCAAGAAGAAAGCATTTCTTTAAAGATATCCATAAAAGTGTCGTTTAAAGTTTGCCGAAAGCCACCTGGGAGACACACCAAACATGTGGAAGAAGGTGCTGTGGTCAGATGAAACCAAAATCGAACTTTTTGGCAACAATGCAAAACGTTATGTTTGGCGTAAAAGCAACACAGCTCATCACCCTCGAACACACCATCCCCACTGTCAAACATGGTGGTGGCAGCATCATGGTTTGGGCCTGCTTTTCTTCAGCAGGGACAGGGAAGATGGTTAAAATTGATGGGAAGATGGATGGAGCCAAATACAGGACCATTCTGGAAGAAAACCTGATGGAGTCTGCAAAAGACCTGAGACTGGGACGGAGATTTGTCTTCCAACAAGACAATGATCCAAAACATAAAGCAAAATCTACAATGGAATGGTTCACAAATAAACATATCCAGGTGTTAGAATGGCCAAGTCAAAGTCCAGACCTGAATCCAATCGAGAATCTGTGGAAAGAACTGAAAACTGCTGTTCACAAACGCTCTCCATCCAACCTCACTGAGCTCGAGCTGTTTTGCAAGGAGGAATGGGCAAAAATGTCAGTCTCTCGATGTGCAAAACTGATAGAGACATACCCCGCTAACGACTTACAGCTGTAATCGCGCAGCAAAAGGTGGCGCTACAAAGTATTAACTTAAGGGGCTGAATAATTTTCGCACCCAATATTTCAGTTTTTTATTTGTTTAAAAGGTTTGAAATATCCAATAAATTTCGTTCCACTTCATGATTGTGTCCCACTTGTTGTTGATTCTTCACAAAAAATTACAGTTTTATATCTTTATGTTTGAGGCCTGAAATGTGGCAAAAGGTCGAAAAGTTCAAGGGGGCCGAATACTTTCGCAAGGCACTGTATATCTACTGCCATTCAAGCTGTTGTAAACAATGGTATTGATACATAGAATTATCCGATGGCAAGTTGGACTTGCATCAGCAAAGTAATTGGTGGTGTAGTCAATTAGCCATAGTGTGTTGAATATTAAACCAACTGGCATACAGTATTTGTAGCAAATGCAATGTAATTTGTAAAAATGTAATATATCTTACATGTAGAGTGAATTGCGTTATTGTTCATGTGCGCTCAACGTTCACTAGTGTTAACCAGCACAATGTAAAATTGATTTGGATTGGTATGTATGACCTAATTTCTCAATAGCAGTTTATTTTTGAAGGATAGCCTACAAGGGGCTAAACTGTACAAAACATTTTTGACTAGCTGCAAGT
Source organism: Perca fluviatilis (assembly GCF_010015445.1). Lineage (NCBI taxonomy): Eukaryota > Metazoa > Chordata > Actinopteri > Perciformes > Percidae > Perca > Perca fluviatilis. The sequence continues at coordinate 32,702,223 of NC_053113.1, read as the reverse complement.
GTCATTGTTATGTCAGGTAATAGGGCATATTTAAGGGTATTTGTTTCCGTTAGGAGAGAGTAAAGGAAGTAAATTAGCCTAATTTAATCTTACCAGAACAAACTCAAGTTTGTTGAATGTGAAGTACCAGGTTTTACAAGACCTACCTTTTTCACAGTTTTCACAACGTTATCTTTTAATACACACTTTTAATTTTGGCGTGTCTAGAACTGTGAAGCCCAGATGTCCTCTGATCTTGTCTTGGTAACTGAAGACAAAGAGCTCCTATAGGAAACAAGCTAATCCACAACTACTTAAAAATGTCTCTGCTTTTTCCTCAGCTGCCACTCGTATGATTGCCAATGCTTTGAGCAATGACTCCCCGCCGGCCACTCCAGCCCGTCGACCTGACAACCGCCTCTCGGTCACAGTGTCCAACATGCAAGCAAACAAGAGTGGCAAAGCAGGTAGATGTTGTGGAAAAGTTCCTTTTACCCCATAAATACCTAATTTCCTTTCCCTCTGTGTGTCCTGTCTTTATTTTTACCTCTGTTTAATCCTCGTGTACCCACCCCTTTGTTTGTCAGTCGTAAGTCAGCCAGCTGACGAGGGAAACGGTTTGCCAGCAGTGAAGCGTCGCCGTGTAACAGCTGAGATGGAAGGCAAGTACATCATCAACATGCCCAAAGGCTCCACGTCTCGTACACGCCGCATCCTGGCCCAGCAGGCCAAGAAAGGTAGGCCTGACCCAGTGGTCTCGCCGACAACTCGCTGACGCTCCCCACAGCTAATCAATACTAATGGTTTTCGTTAACGACTTCTTCATACTAAAATTCATTTGTCATAATTTAATCCCTTGTCTTTACTCATACTAACCACTGCACCAACAACTATTCCCTCTGCCAAACTGCTTGTTTTTTTCCTTTGTCTCACATCACCTACATTTAACTCATTCATAAAATCTTTGACTATGGTTTTTTTTTTTTCCATGACATGAATTCTCCGATGGGTTCTATCTCTGAAAAGAGCTGCAACGCTGTAAACTGCTCATATTTATTTCATGAAATAAATATGAATACATTTATAGATAAAGATCTATCTAATAAATGATAGAGGGTACGTTTTCATGATAGTACCATATTTACTGGTCAAATGTTGCCACGTAATGCAACTTGCTCAATTTAGGCTGCTACTTTAGCTTGTGGAAATGAATAATTCTTTTGACTTAAACCTTGTGAGTTAGTACACCACAAGAGCTCTTTTCTAATAGTTATAACTTTTGCTCTGCTCCTTGAAAAGGTTTGAATCGCACCTCTGTGTTTGCAAGACTTGGGGCTGAATCAAAGGCAGACACAACAACCAGCAACAACAAGGTGAGGCCTCTCAGTATATCGTAATGGCTCCCTTTGTATTGGATGAAGGCGTGAAGATAAGTTCTGTGCTCATAATGCTCGTGTTTGGCAGCCCACCGGTGTGTTCAGTCGTCTTGGCAGAGGGGATGAGGAGCAAGACGGGCCGAGGCCAGGCAAAACGGCTGGAAACGTGGATGTAGATGACGAGGAGGACAGTGATGGAGAAGGCTCCGTCCTCCAGTATGCCGGCGTCCTCAAGAGAAGCCTTCCCTCCCAGAAGAAAGAGCCAGCCACGAAACCAGCCCCGACCACCCTGCGGCGCCTGGGAGGCAAATTCAAACTACCTCCTTCTGACACTCCCACCTCCTCTTCTTCCTCCCCTAATGGCATCCCCCCTGCCAAGGTTAGTGTGCTTCAGAGACTGGGGAGGCTGCCTGCCACGCACCTGAGTGCCGCTGTGTCGCCAACACCTGCTGACACACAGGACAACAGGGTGACTAGCACCAGGCCCAAAGCCCAGGAGGGGCCGACCATAGCAAGCTCCAAGGTCAGCAGCAGCACTGGGACCGGAGTAGGGGGGGGAGGAGAGTCTCTGGGTGCCCAGATGGACATTAGGGCTATCAGTGTTTTTAAGAGACTGGGCAGTAAGAGAACCTAACACATAAATCTCTCAAAGTATTCAGACTCTTTCTATGCTTCCTTTTATAGAATTTGTATCACTCCCCTTTCTGCATTTATCCTGGCAACATGTAGGACAGCAAGTTGGAGTGTTTCTTTTGTTCAGCATGAGTCTATTGATGGTTAAATGCTGCTTTGTGGCTTTAGGGTTATTTTTAAATAAAAAGCGATGATTTTTGTTTACACGTTAGTCATGTTGCCATTGGAAAACCACCTTTTGTTTAGTGTCCGAAGATTTTTAATTTGAGGACTCAAACTTCTCTGTGTATTATGTTGCTCAACCAGATAGCTAACGATATTAATTATACCTGCCATTTCAACCAAGCTGCCATAATGGTGGTTTTCATTTTACCCCATAACTCCACATATAAGGATGCTGCTGCCTAAACTTCCCTATTTTGAGAGTCCTCCTGAGTAGATGAAAGTTGTTCTCCAAGGGGAATTATGTGGTCATTTAGTTGATGTTTGCCTGAACGTGAATTATTTCTGATGTAAAAGATACAGATAGAACTTTCTTTTTCACACCTCAGGCAAGTTAGGTTTATTCTTCAAGTTAACACACAGGACAGCAATCGGACGTAAGACTAGCCGTGAAGTGATGGTTTAATCTTCTTGTTACCTTTACCACCTCAGTACCTCCTCTTTCATGTTTGGAAAGTATAAATAATGTTGATGAAAGGCTTCTTAACTTAAGCCCCGGACTTGTTAAGCGAGTAGGTAAATTCACATGGTTACACAGAACAAGCTTCTGAACTACGATGGCGTATTGGGGCCATTGTAGGAAGAAGAAAAAATATTACGCATATCTGTTCCCTCTGCATCTCTAACTGGAGAATTCAAATGGGATGTGTGGTACATCAGGACAAAATACGACCGATCACCACTGCCGGCATAATAAGTAGCAAGCAGCGGCCAACTGTGGTGCGATGTGGTTGATCCAACCTTGCAAAGTGAAGCAATGTGGTACCTTGACAAAGAGTTATTTTGTCGCAAATGTATTGTCAGAGAATATTCAAGATTTTGTCTCGTAAATGTACCACTTTCATCTGAAATTTTGAGTTTTTCCTCAGAATATTATTACCCCCCTTCCGCCGGCTCTGTAATATTATATTATAATGTATATTCTTCCCTACAATGACCCTAATACGTCATACTGAACACTTGAAAAAAGCACCGCACCTCCTCGTCTTCTTCTGTGCTTTATGAAGTAGAAGTTCACACCTCTGAACTAAAGATGCCCATGACTTTCTACCATAGGATTGAACAATTTCTATAACCACCTACTTAAAGACCGGGTCAGTAGAATATTGTTTATTTTAAAATGCAATGTATAGATTTGTTAGACTTGGTTGCAAACAGCACAGGACCAGTTCTGCTGCATATTTTTCTATGTGGACATTGTTGTATCATGTATCCATGTAAAGAAACTCAGAGATGCCATCAGGCCTGGTGTCGGGGCCACTGTAGTTCTCAGTAGGTAGTTCACCTTTACCCAGTATGGGCCATTAACACCTGTGTACTATTTTGGTCTTTCTTCACACCAGAACGTTGTTACACTGTAAATATTTGAATTGTTTAAAATCACTTTACGCAATTTTTATTGTTTTAAAGAACAAAGTTGAGCAAAAAACACCATGAACTGACGTGATTTTTAAAAAAGATATTGAGGGGAAAAAGTTCTTAAATTAAAGTGTGCTTGGAAAACAATTAAAAGAGAAAAAGGGTCCAAACATCTTTACTCTTTTTGGTTCTTTCTTTAAAGGAGACGTTTACTATGCATGTCATTGTCACATTCTGTACTTTCAAACTCTAAACTATCACCATGGCAGCTAAGTCAACATTAATATTCCCTTGAGAACATTTAGCTGATCGTTTATCAATAAACCCGTTAAACTACCACTCCTTTCACAATGAGGTTGCTGCTGCATAATTTCGTCTGAACTGTCAGTGTTATGTTAATGATGTTTCAACAGGGGATGCCTTTACTCTCTACAGCTGTAGCTGGGAGCACACATTTGGCATCCAGGGGTGGTACGGTGCAGAGGTGTATAGTCCAGGTGCCAGGAAGTAGAAATCCTGTCCAACAGCGGTCCCAACCATCACTAAACCAGCTCCTCTACCAGGTAGATGAGCTCGTTAGTGAAAACACCTGTTCTAGATGTAGAGGCAGATCCAAAAACATGGCAGGATTTTTACTTTCTGGCACCTGGACTATACACCTCTGGTACGGTGTGTCTTCAATGCCAAGTGAGAATGCATAATGGTGTTTGGGATGAGTGGATTGAATAGGATTGTGTAGTGTTGTGTATGCTCATTTACTGTTAATGTAATTTGTTTGTACTGAATATTATTGTTTCCCCCGTGGGGACTATTAAGTTTGCCAGAATCAGAAACAGTTTCAAGCAGGAAAATTAAGTCTTCTTTTTGAAACTTATTTGGCAGTGCTATCTCTACACCATGCAGATACAGGTAATTGGTTCTACATGCATACTGAAGAACCAGGATATGGACACAGCTCTCATCACCAGTCATGACGGCATTGAGAGAATGGCTATTAGTGCTTTTGTCAGTGCAGTGTTTAGTTGTACTCTAACACCTGCATGTATCTTAAATTTTGCTGTAGGCTAATGAATTATTCATGTTTATCTGCTTGTGAAGTCAAATCAAAGTCAAAATGACAGTTTAATCAGGAGTAACTGAGACACTGTGGGTCCCTGGAGCAAATGACGAAGCTGTTTGAGTCACTGAGAGGATACAGCCTGCTCCTGGACTGAGTTAACCTCGTCTGTCACACCTCGAAGATGCAAGGAAACGAGGTAACAACCCTGCAAAAATTACACAATTTAGCAGAGAAGAATGTGTAATCTGTACTGAGATATGATTGGCTGGTGGGCTGAAGGTTAGCCACATAGCCTATCAAAATGAGTGTAATTGAGACTATGGCCCCTTGGGGTCGCTCTCTCCCTGCTCCTCTGGTCCCTGCAGCCTCCTGCTGTCCGTCTCCATCTCCTTGAAAACCTTATCAGCTGAAGTCATCAGGTGCTCCTGTTTGGCCATAATCGAATGTTAGAGGGCATATCAATTAAAGTACAAGCTGAATTAGCCTGTATCAGCCTGTTTTTTTATTATTATAAAGACTGGCCTCTTCCAAACAATAGGAGTGACGTAATGTGCAATATTTTGTAATGCTATTAATTAGGCTAATCATTTAAATGGCTAAAGTAAATAGACTGTGAATGGTGTCAATAGGGCGCAGCTCAATGAATATGCAAACAAGCTATTATTTATGGACAGATACTATACGTATTATTATTATTATTATTATTAGAATCCATAGGCTACACCTGATTTACCAGTTTACCAAAGTGCAGTGTCGTTTGTTTGATTGGTTTATTTTTGTACGTTTCCTCGGTTTTGCCATGTAAAATCTGGACTGCAGCAACGCCTCACGACTTGATTTTTGTTTTTTTTCTCCCACGATGCTGTGCGGCAGGGGTTATCTCGTGTGTGCGCTGTTTGTGGTGCTGAAGCTGCGCGTGCCTCGGAGGTTGCTACCATAGAAATCCACTCGAGCATCCTTCCGCGAGGGGGCCAGAACGAAGAATCATTTGTTTTCGACGATTGGGAAATAAGATGTCCCTGCCAGCTGTTTAAGCCTTATTTCTCTTTTTATAACATCATTTAGCCTACATTCATTCTTTAAGCACAAGTTAACAAAGCGTGGACGTTTCTGAAGCCGTTTTCTCTGCTGTTTTTCGAGGCTCGTCTTCTCTCCGGTGCCGCCGTCTGCCCAGCAGTCTTTGCCGCTTCATCTCACATCCTTTATGCACAGCACGCTGCTCCGGTCCTCCCCAACAAAACACACATTCGAGTCCGAGCACCATGGCCCGCTCCCGGCGCTTTCACTAAGAGACATGGAAGCCAAACAGCACCCGATAAAGAGCATCAAAAGCTACCCGGAAACCGGCGGCCGGAGCCTGGCAGCGGCCGCCGGAGGAGACGGTGGGTATAAAGCCGGCTCGGCAGAAATGGAGATGGAGGCGAATATCAAGAAAGCCATCGACTTCAAGGTGGAGGGTCACCGCTGCTACAAAGAGAAGAAGTTTCGGGAAGCAATCGGCAAGTACCACCGGGCGCTGCTGCAACTCAAAGGGGTGCATGTTGTCGACGGGACGACGGGCTCCGAGGTCAACCTACTGAACCAACCCTCGACCAAGCTGACCGAGGAACAGCGGAGAGCCGTGGAGAGCACCGAGATCGAGTGCTACGACAGCCTGACAGGTGAGCAGCACTGGTGCACCCCCGCAAAAACACCCCGACTTCTGCAGCCTTGAAGTAACCTATAGCCTATACTGCTGACACCATTGCTTGTAGGTTGTAGCTATTTCTGCAGGTGCTTGGTTTGTGCAGAGGTGAAATAACACTAAGTGAGAACACTGGAATAAATCACGTCGTGTTGGTGCTGAATAAATAGAGAATATTATATCATATTATGAGGGGATGTGTATGCTGTCTGACCAAATTAGTAGGCTACAGTGTCCTAATCAAGTCATTGACATGGCTCTTCTACAGCCTTTCAAATAATGTGTAATCTTTTTCCTTTTAGAAAAATAAAATAAAAAGACAATTTATAAATAAAGCCACATGGCCAAAAGCCTTATGCTAGAAGAAATATAGGCTTGTTTTCATTATGTAGGCTATGAGACAAGTTCACCACGCTGTTGTGTTGTAACATCAATATTTCATAAGGGGGTCTGAGGTGACCATCAACCATCCAATGGGTGATGTAAGGCTGTGGCACCACTTTGCAGTGACTTTACTACAGGGTTAACTGACCTCCTTGAGCACAGAAAAGATGTACTCATACTGCTCTATCACTCTAGTGATACTCTAGTGGGGGTGGTGATGGCGCAGTGGATATGACACTGGGTTCGATTCCCACTGCGATACATCAACCAATGTGTCCCTGAGCAAGACACTTAACCCCTAGTTGCTCCAGAGGCGTGCGTCCTCTGACATATTAATTGTAAGTCGCTCTGGATAAAAGCGTCAGCTAAATGACATGTAATGTATTTTTAACTGTTACTGCACTCAGTTGCCATAGCCAATATGGGTGCTCCAAAAAATAGGCCTAACTCAATTATTTTCATTATTGGACAGGATCTATGCTCAATATAGAGATATTGAAAAAAGAAACTTGTCTATCAATCATCTATCAGTTACTGTTGATCATCACCAAGCTAGATTTTCAATATTTCAGAGCGTATTCACGAAGTAATATGTGTTATTATTTTGTGGTATTAATTTGAACAACAAAATAGTGTATTATGATTTACTGTATATATTATATTGCTTGTAGCTTTGCTGTAAAAACATAATTATGACTAGAGTATGTGCTCAGTATGCAGAGTGAGCAGCAGATCATGATTATTGTTGACCTCCCGGAGTGAGATGATGATGGTGCTATATCACAACATTTATAAGACATCACTACCCATATGAATGTTGTGATTTTGGGTCATGACGGTGGCAGTGGTGATGTTGTGTCTCGTTGCTCGTGTCCAGGTGCTGCTTTGTCAGCCTGCCACGATGCATTGAAGGTCTCCTTGTTCTGTGCAGCATTCAGGGCCCTGTCTTGAGCCTGTAGGGAGGCCACTGTGGCGTGAAGGAAAGGATGGGGGAGGGAGTGCAAAATAAGGAGAATTGGGGGAGGAACAGGAAGGAAGAAGTAGTAGATATGTGCAGGAAATTACAAAGAAGTCAGAGTGGTATAAGAGAGGAATAGTAGAGAGCTGTGGAAAAGAGAGAGGAGAAGAGGGGGAGGAAAGGACTGCTAGCATGCGACATGGGACCATATCTACCATGGCAACCATCACCGGCCCTTTTCCCTGTTGTTGTATTATAACGGCTCATACCGTCCCCTCACTGCTGCTTCAAACAGGAGCATCTGCACACACACACACACACACACACACACACACACACACACACACACACACACACACACACACACACACACACACACACACACACACACACACACACACACACACACACAAAGAAACCTCACTTCAACCCTGCTTTGCCATCAATGACTGTGTTTACATTAACTACATGAATGTATGTGCTTTAATCTGAATGAAATGTTTATATGGGTGGTTTATACAATCTTTATATTGATATTCCTGTTGATATGCAAAGCCATTTTAAAGAGTGAAGACATCTGCTCCACATTATGCCACGTCCTTAACCTTAAACCTCCATAAACCCTATATTTATGTCATGTTATGGTTTTACCTTTATGGGTATCTAAATTCAAAATGCCACACATCCCATTAAAAAAAATAGAACCAACAACGTGTTTGTCTGTTTCTCAGTACTTTCCAACCTTCCACTCCTTTGTGTCTCACACCCAAGCCTATTGGTTTCTATTGAGAATGGAAATATTTTAAAGAAAACTGCTTATAAGCAAATAGTTAATTTTTTTAAATAAAGCAATTTCCCAAAACAGCTGGACACTGTGGTTTTTATTAAACACTACTTCAACAAGAGTACTGTAAATAGTGCATTTATTGGCAACTATGTTAAGCTGTGGATTAATAGGCCTACACATTTGGTGCTCTAGTGTGTATTTACAGCAGCAGGACAGTGTGACTCAGTGTAACTGTGTTGCTCATTGGTGTGTTTTGTAGTACGTTTTGATAAAAACTATCAAATCTATCTAATCTATCTAAGCAATGGAGCTCTGTGGCGCAGAGGAGTCAGATATATCAGTCTTTAGCTACACAGGCAAAACTTGCTAGTAGGATCAATTAACTGTTGGTTTTGGTCTTTTCATAGCATTGGTTTACAAAAAAGATAAATGTAAAACAGTACAGCTTTACCTTTTAATGATGCACCTAAAACTGGAATACTCCACATTGGTCTGAATTCAACATCATCTCATCAATATCATCGTCATCTTTCCATTACTCTTATATTGACATTTCTTGGTTCTCAGGTCCAAATCATACACCATAATGTTTTTACTTTCAGATTATTTTCTGCCACCCAACTCTGAATATCTTTGTGCAATTTTTTTAAATCCTCAGAAAATGTTATAGATTTCATATTCAAGGTTACTAATGAGCTAGTGTGGTCCATGTTGGCCTTATCTGTGATTATATGTAACAAACATACAAATGGCAGTTCATTTAATAAGAGAAATGTCTTTTTAAAAATAAATCAGAACTAACTCTTACAATGACTGAAATCAAGCCGTGACTCATTGGGTGCATAGTAATCCTGCTGAAGGTGTTTGTTGTGCGGCTCCACCTGGTTACACAGAGTTCTGCTTCCTTTCGCTCTGACGCATGATAGAAGAGCAACAATCAAGTCCCTTTCCATTGTTGTGTATTTGTGGGTTCATGTGTGTGTGTTTTCTTGTCTTCAGGACTTTTATTGTTATGAGGGCAAGCCTTTGCTATGGGGATTTTGAGGTAGTTGTACTTTACTTGAGTATTTCAATTTTGTTCAACTTTATGCTTCTACTTCACTACATTTCCGAGGAACATTTTCAAATATATATAGCCTGCATTAAATTCACAGCTATAGTAAATACCGTAGTTTACAAATCAAGATATGACATCCATTATATATGATGAGCTCATGAAATGTGATGCATTGTTATAACTTAAATTACCCAACAGTATATAAAGTAGTTTAATGACAACAGTAAAATACTGCTTTTATAATAATCCAGTAATATTATGTAGAGTAATAACACTGACAGTGGCCATTTTTCTGCAATAAGTAGTTTTACTTTTGATTAGAGCTGAAAAGATGTGTGTATCAATCAATTAGCTAATCAACAAAAACTATTTTGATTACCATATAAGTAATTAATCAGTCAAAAATGACAACTATTCTTTGGTTGTAGCGTCTCCGTTTTAAGGATTTTCTGCGTTCCCTTGTGTTATGTGATAGTAAACTGAACATTTTAGGGTTATGGACTGTTGGTTGGACAAAACAAGCAATTTTAAGTCATCACTTTAGGTAAAGGAATCTGTGATGGGTATTTTTCAGCTACTGAATAAATGCTGAGTGACTCAACCACCAGCTCAGCTCACTGATCCAAAACACAAGATAGAAAGATGTAAGGGGAGAACAATATATAAAAAGGAGGATTAGAGAAGAGCAGAGAAAGACTAAATGTGTTCTCAAAAAAGGAAATAATTCAGGAATGAACAAGATGATAGTTATAGGAAAGATGCCACCAACAGAGAAAATAGGGCTGCTCGATTATGGAAAAAAGTCATAACTACGATTATTTTGGTCAATGTTGAAATCACTAGTATTTACCACAATTACTCGTTGAATTTCGGAAAGATGTTGCAATTATTGAACTTAAAAAAACAATGAAAAAGTTAAACAAATCAGCAGTGAAAACACCTAGAACTGTACATTTCCCTTAATACTTTTGCAATTTAAACTCTTCTTTCATTCAGAACAAGACAAAATAAGAGTACTTGCAAAACGTAATGTGCAAAAAAACTGTTTTTCTCAATTATTCTTTTTTTGTGATCTTTAGGAGCCGAAATCGTAATCACAATTAAAATTTCGATTAACTGCACAGCCCTGACAGAAAATATGAGTTTTTAGCATTATATATGGGAGTGGACGTGGTTAAAGAGAAGAAACACAGAGAAATTAGTCTCAGCACCGACATCTATGTTACCTGATTCTGTCAAACCGAAAGACGATGGATGATGAATGTCCTATTTGCTGGCCTTGTTAAGGAGATACCCCGAGTCTCTGTATCCCTGCAGGGCTGTATCTAAATGGGTTACACCACCACCACCAACATCTGTGTCTGTCGCAGTTCACAGTGGTGCAACATGTTGGCCTGAGGCAGACTGCCTGTCAGCCCCCCTCAGCCATCCATCCACCTGACACACTGGGAGGCACATACAGTAATAAGACATTTTTTACTGATATTGATCATGAAGAAGCACTTTCACAGCATCTAGTCTCTTTACATTCACAGCATAGTCTCTTTACATAAACAGCACACAGACTTGTATCAATCAGTTTAGAAGCTACAATAACTTTAATCTGTTCAAATGTACATTAAAAAGTATGAGTGAGAGCGATAACTCACTTTTCATTAACTCCTGCTTGCTCTGATCTCTGCCTGAATCTCCTTTTGTTCCTTTTGACTGGCTCAATCTGTGAATGAGTCATAAGTCACAGCCTTAGGAGAGACACAGCAGGAGGGGATGAGTGAAATTGTTTGTTTCGTAACACCAGCCACCTTTTTATTTAACTGCTGCAGCTCACTGCTGGCATAAAAACGTGATCTGTATCTTGATGCGTTATCTCGATAAAGAAAAACACATTGTGATCCGAATTTGGAGGTGGTCAGGCTAGCAATGTGTTCAAACCTCAGCCAGGTGTAAATGCAATGCGTACCGCAAGACCATGTTCTTAAGAAATAAATCCACCCAACAAGTTGAAAGGTCAAGCCTTTTCCTGCTAGCTTAAGGAAGCCTGGCAAACGTTACAAGTAGTAGCAGTAACGTCTTGACTTGGCTGCATCGGGGACGGCTACCCCATGTTTGTTGACACCTAACTAATTTGCATATAAAGATTCAATTCCAATTCAGGTACAATCAACATAACTAGAACACATTTTAATACCAGATGTAAATGTGTTTTCCATTATGTGTCCTATATATTCTGAGCCTCGGGCCATCAATGAACTTTTAAACCATGACGTGCAATTATAGGCCTTATACTAAAGATTTAATGAGCCTGTGTTGTGGAATTTGTGGAATCTGTGTACTTGCTGGACTAGAAATACAAGCACTATCTTCGTCATAAATCAAAAGAGAGCTGTAGTGCTTTAGCTGCATTTCCTCAGCAGCCTTGAAAATTCACCAGATCACAGCCTCTTAGCCCAATCTTCAGATGGGGGTTGTATTAAAATGATGTCAGTGATGTATAACGCCACAGACGGGTTCATTTCACCAGTTCACTCTAACCCACTGTTGGTGAACTGTCGAGGCTTGCTTACAAAAGCAGAACAGAACATAAAACCCCTCCCTTTCATGTCCTGCCAGCTCCGTCACCAGGGAACGTGGTGGAGTGCATGAGATAAAGGCAGAAGAGGAGAGTGAGAATGAAATTAGATGGGGAGAAGAAATGTGAGATAGAGGGGTTAATATGAGGAGAAAGCATGGTCTTATACAAGCAGTTGGCAGACGAGAAGGTTATGCCTGGTGCTTTGGAGAGAATAAATGCACTATGCAATGTGCTCGTAGGAGGATGGAGGAGGAAGAGGAGGGATAGAAATGCCATGGCCGAGGGTGAGAAGGGGGATGGGGGGTGCTTTGTTTGGTGTTTTTCCTCCCTCTGTGCCTGTATGTCTGCCATTGGAGGGGTGGCCAGAGCCGAACGAGAGCCGTCATGTGCCAGGGCTGCAGATGGTATGGCATTGCTGTCAGGGGTGAGACTGGCACGCCCTCTACTGTAACACTCACACTGTACTGTGCTCTCTGTACCAACCCTTCGAATTACCTCACAGCTGAGAAAGAGAGATTTGGTGGATGGGGGAAGGGGTGAGTCAGTAGAAAAGGTGAAGTAGCTGAAATGGGGGAGGGAGAGAAAACAAGGGAGCGGGAGAAACTGGACAGAACTCTTAAATATGATGGGATTATACAACAGTGGAGGGAGGGTACGACCGTAAAGGATGGTGACAAGTAGGGAACGAGCGGAGGAAAATGCTTGCCGTTGTGACCTCTGAGTAGAGATGGGAGGGTTTTTAGAGCTGCATTTTAATTTATTTTCGTATTGTGAGGAGGATAATGACAAATCCAATCCAGACCAAACTGATTTATATCAGTGCCCAGATGACTCCTGTCACAAGAGTAAATAAGGTTCAGTCATCTGTCAGGAGGAAAATGAAAGAAGACAGGCAAGGACTCAAAGCGAGAGGGAAACCGAAGAAGAGGATATGAGGGCAACAAGCAAATATTTTTAATATGCTTTTTGTCACATCTATTATTAATTTAATTGAGGAAAACAGAACATACTGTGGTGATCCAACAAGAACACATAAGGCGTTTTTTTATGGACCAAACAGTTCTGCGGACTTCCTTGAGAACTACATACCTTCAAGGGCCTTTTTTTTGTTTGCATTCACACTGGCAATAGGAATGCTGAAGAGACGTAAGCTGGCCGCTCCGTCCGCCCCACTCCCCGCCGCTTGCAGACTACAGTTCGCAAGCTAGGTTGTCTGTCTTCGGAGCTGGCTAGTTAGCTATCTACAATCTGCTGTCCTCCCGGCAAAGTTGTCTTCTAGCGTTGGGGAATGAGGTGGAAGGACCGACCGTATGGCTCATTTCATTTTCTGTAACCAGTGTAGCATGAAAGTATGGTGGAATTAGCAGGCTAGCTAGATAACTAGCCAGCCGCCCGCTAGTTAGCTAGCTAGCTAGCTTGCTAATTACGTCATGTTTTTTATGCTACACTTGTTACAGAAAATAAGCTGACCAAAATTGTCTATGCTGTGACAAGAGTGTGTGGATGAAGCATTAAGTTGTTAAATATTACTCTTTTAGCAGCTGACTTGTTAGCTAGCAGATAAAAATGGTAGTTACCGGTGCTGAATTGGCTCATGTGATCCATCAATCATCGACGAAACGACTATGGTCTAGAGACCAAACACTGTACATAGTTCCTTTTGCACTTGAAGAGTACCTTCTCTAAAGTAGGAGCTACAAAAAAGTCCCACAAAACGGTGTTCTGAGAATTACGATCATTCGTAGTGGTGCGGACAGATTTACATAGTGAACAACAAACACAAAAGAGAAGCAAATGCTAACATGCTGATGCTTAGCTGGAGTAAAGTTAACCATGTGTACATCTAGCATGGTACAGCTCAGCTCAAGCACCTGGTTTTTTGGTACCACCTTGATTGAGGTTCCAAGCGAGCTGAGCGGATATTGGTGATATTGCGGAGTTGACTGATTGGTCACTTGGAATTGTCACTTTGCAACACGGGACATCCTGCACAAACCCACCTTTTTAAAATGCCAAAAAGCCAAGTTACCATCAGTAGTGACCACAATTATTTTATTCACTCGACCCAGATTTTACAAAATGGCAGCCCACAAAACTATGCCGTGTTCAATTTACGAACTAGAGACATTCCTTTGGTTGCCGATGAAAGGATCCAGCGAGAGAACACACTGTGTTTGTGTCGCGTTGAAGATGATGTCACTGCAGTTTCAGGCGGCAGCACTGTTATGATCAGCTAAGAATCCTACCTACATTGATGGGGTGGTACTATCTATCTACAGTATGTGTTGTGTCTAATTAGTACCAAACACAAACACACAGCTATCCGCAATAGTTTTGCTGATTTTTGGTCATATCAATTGGCAAAATAATATTTTGACCTGATGATGGTGTAACTTGAAAAGTTAAGAGATCATCAATGCTATTGCAATTAATTCTGAGAGGAACATGAATGTCTGTAACCAACATCAATGGTAACCCTGGCAATAGTTCTACATTTCACTAAAAAGATTTTGACACTAGAATCTATTGCAGTTGTTGATAAACAATTTGGCCAATACTGTACTGAAGGTGGTTTAGATCTTTTCCAGTGTTGCAGTAAAACCTTATTTGCTGTATGAATGTATTTAAGGCGTGTACCTAAAATGATCAGCATGGGGTCTGGTTGCACTACAGTGCGTAACACTGAAAATGTCCTCGCAGTAGAACTCTGACCAGTTTGGAACAAATTATAAAACATTTGCATAAGTACCTTTGGCAAAATTACATTTCTCACATTTTGCTGACACCTCAGGGATTTATTATAATGCTTTTGTTGTGCCCATGTGTTTGTGCTATGTGTTGTGTTTAATATGTATGTTTGTGATTTAGATTTTTGGACTGTAATCATTTTCTGAAATGGACTGACAGTTGGAAGTTATGAATAAATTGAAAGTGTCAGTCAAAGGTTTTTTTTTAGTCCGTAGTTAAATGTCATGGCATCAGCTGAGAGAAAACCGAAAAAGATGCCCTTTTCATGACACCCTCAGAGAGAGAGAGAGAGAGAGAGAGAGAGAGAGAGAGAAGATAGATAGGGAAATGCAAAATATGCATCCTCTGTAAGCCATCAGTAATGAGAGTTTGCTGAAGCTATTTGCTCATATCTAACACCCTGTGCTCCAGTGGACGGTGTAGAGTAAACAAACTGGTTGTTTATATTTATCCCCATAGCTCCATGCTGATAAAAAGCCCATGTTGGTTCCTATCTGGGCTTTCCCTACTTCGTTACATGCGCTGCCGGGGGTTGACATTGAAAACACGTCCTTGTTACACCCTGTTTATGATGGCAGTGAAATGGAAAGGTTGTGTTAAGCCCGATTTGCTGATCCAGCACTAACCATGATCCTCAGTGGAGCAGGTTTACCAGCACTTTCACATCAGTGCTGTCAAATAAATAAAAGATAAATTGTAATGCAAAATTTGGAGTTCAAATGTGAAATTTAAATATAAATTTAAATAATAATCAATGAATGTGTATTAACAATCAAAATGGATCAAATGACTACTTGTACGTATGCACAAGGTTTTTATATATACACCTTACAGAACTTTCCTACCTCAGCCAAAACCTGTTTCGGAATTTGTGAAATGAAGAAAAATAAGTGTTGTTCTGATTGTTTTGGTTCACTCCAACTGCTCTCGTCAACGTAGGTTAAGGCTGCAGCCAGCAGCTGTTTTTAGCATAAAAAGCTCAAAAAACCACACTGTACGCTACCTTTCCAGCCCCAAACAGCAGACGCACTTAGCGACTAGCTGGTGAACATAGAGGAGCATTTAGCTGCGAAAGAGCCACATACAGTACAGGCCAAAAGTTTGGACACACCTTCTCATTCAATGCGTTTCTTTTTATTTTCATGACTATTTACATTGTAGATTCTCACTGAAGGCATCAAAACTATGAATGAACACATATGAAATTATGTACTTAACAACAAAGTGTGAAATAACTGAAAACATGTCTTATATTTTAGATTCTTCAAAGTAGCCACCCTTTGTTTTTTTATTAATAAGGGAAATAATTCCACTAATTAACCCTGACAAGGCACACCTGTGAAGTGAAAACCATTTCAGGTGACTACCTCATGAAGCTCATTGATAGAACACCGAGGGTTTGCAGCGCTATCAAAAAAAGCAAAGGGTGGCTACTTTGAGGAATCTAAAATATAAGACATGTTTGTTCATTCACCATTACACTGTTATATGTTTTTGTTCATTCAATAGTTTGATGCCTTCAGTGAGAATCTACAATGTAAATAGTCATGAAAATAAAGAAACACATTGAATGAGAAGGTGTGTCCAAACTTTTGGCCTGTACTGTATTTGCATCAGGAGCTGGTAATGACCTAAAACAGAGCAAAAAGAGAGTGAATATTGGACTTGCATTCATCAGGTGGGTACAAAAATGACTCCAAATGAATGTTGATATTGCTCCGTGTCTGCTGTATGTGTAAATATGCAGTAAGCACTGATCCATATTAGAAGAAAACAGGCTGCCAACACATGGCTGGTTTTTTTTGGAAATTATGAAAGCTCATGCTTTAGCCATTCATTTACTTCAGGTACTTAGTGAAAAGGCTTTACTATCTCGCAGATTAAGGCTGACTCCATGAAATTCTGAGCCAAACCATTTGGCAGTTATTTCTGTTGACCTTTCCAAAGACTCTCTCATCTATCTTGTTGCCAGTATAATGCAGAGAGCATTTTTCTCACAGCTACCGTACATAGTTATCCAAACAAAACTTAAAAAAGAGAGAGAAAATGGATCATTATTAGCAAGCTTTTATTGTACTTTACAACGTTTGACTTGTGCATGTTCAGAGTGGGTAGAAGCAGTTTGACAGAAGCAGAAAACAGTAGCCAAAGATCTGTTGAGCTGAAGGCAAGAGTCTGCCCAGTGTCCATAGATGACATCCCTAATCAGATAATGGCATAGCTAAGGGCCACAACAAAGTTATGTCTCTGTCAGAGAGTTCAACTACAGATTTAACATCAATAAAAGTCTCTCTTATGCTTTATTAAATTGCACTTATCTACTTTTTAAATCCCTGGTTTTACTCATGAGAGTAAAAATAATATAGAAAGTCCTGGATCCTCCTTTTGGCGCTCGGACACTTAAGGATTTAAAAAAATTATACCAGTTGTAATGAGTTAAATAAAATCATGACTACATGCTACTGTTCTTTATTTTCTTTCGAGGCCTAAAGAAACCCCACAAAGCCCCACCTTGAGTATCATGGGCTCACAGTACAGACCAGAAGAAACTGCTCATCTTTCAACTCTGGAAACTGTGATGTGCAATGGAGAGCATTTAATGGTTTCATCTTTGGTGAAGTCATAGAGAAGATAGCTTCCTCACTTGTATAAATATTTAAGTAGATGAGCATTAATCCTGACTCAGCGACTATTTTAGGAGTATGAAACATAGCAGGAGGGTGTTTGATGGAACAAGGTAGAAGATGGGGAAACAAGTGTTGGGGTTTGAAGATTAGGATGATGGTGAGGGGGTAATTTCCTAGCCACGTTACTGGGAGCACTTAGCATACTGTGTGATTAAAGCTAAAAAAAAAATCCTCTCTGTCTGGAACAATACTGTTCCTCCTACTCAGGGGTTACATTAGGGATTTGTTATGTGGGGGATGTCTGTGGTTATATCATTTTGTAAAAGCGAAAAATTATTTAAGCATAATATCAGAGCAATTTACATTCTGTTATTAAACCCATCAGTTTTTGACCTATTTTTCTCCCGACCTTACCATCCACCTATCACTTTCTGCCATTTGTGATGTCTGACTGACTGACAAGTGCACTGAGGTCCCTTCTTTTTTCTGTTTTATGGCGGGTGGCAACCAGCATTAAGTTGCGTTACTGCCACCTAGACCGATGTCGCTGAACTGTTAAGTAGCTTTTTAAGGAAACCCCTTAAAAAGGTCTGATGTTTTGCAAGTTTTTACATCACCTCATTTAGGACTACAGTATGTTCTCTAAAGCTACGAAGAAAAACGTGTTTTAGTCATTGTTTGGGGACTAGTCAATCTCCCTCTGCCCCTTACTCCCTGTGAAATGTAACTTTACAGAATAGTGTTACATTCACGGACGATACGATTCTTCTCGTACAAATAAAGGGAAGTCCTTCTTGGTGGGAGCCGTTCTTTTTATCATTGTGCGTTATACTTGGTTTTTTTTTATTGTCCAATTAAAACGTTTTCTAAGTATTGCATGAATTGGATTCAAGGCAAGGCAACTTCATTTACTTAACACATAATTGCAAAGTAGATTCACTGACAAAGCAGAGGGATATGGCGCCACCTTCTGTAATGTTTATAATGCTGATCCTTGACATTAGGTTTGGCAATGTGGGTAATTTGGTGCTGCTAAACCTATGAACCTAATGAAATTACATCTGATCCAAATCTTACCTTATCATTGTGGTGGATTATTTCGCAGATTAACCCCCGCCCCCTAAGAGAAAAAGAACAATGTCGGAAAGCTTTAAGATCCAGCTCCCTCCAAAGAGCCGTAATTCTCGTCACTATAGCAGAATAATCTGGCTACTTTACTTCACTTTCCTCCCAGGATCAATGTTGCACTGTGGGTAATCCGTGCTAATATGTTTGATGTACTAGCAAGGCGTACGGTGTCAGTGTTATGAGGGGATCAACATGCCAGGGTTGGAGGGGGGCAAGACAAATGCTGTGAGGTTAGCATCACATATGTAAAGCCTGGCTTTGTCCAAAGGTAACAATATATGGCTACCAACATCTCTTAAGCTCACTAATTGTCACATACCACACTTATGGAGGTGTCCTATCTTCATTTACCTGTCCCTCAAAAGCTACAAATACAGGATGCACACTTCTCAACCTTCACTGTATCTCTCTATACATTTTCACTGTGCACTCCTCAGAATAGTCATGCTCTTTCAACAAAGCTCTGACTCATTTGTAAGGCACTCTACATTTCCGACTACTTCAGAGGGGCCTGGGGAGGCCTCTGAGAAACACACAGTCAAACAAGAGCAATAAGAGAGCAATTATGAGGGTTTTTTAATACCGTTAGGAGCTGCATTAGTCTTTTGCAAAAATGACACACAATCAAAGAGATCATCTGCACCACTTGTTTTAGGTGAAATGGTATTTGATGACAAGATGAGCTTTTATCATCGCTGTGTAATGATAAATCACAGCATTCATTATGTAGATTTCCTCTAAGGTAAATAGCCTTTTATAGGCCTAATCCTTATGTCAAGTTTTAAGTGATATAAAAGATACAAAAAAACACTCAGCTGCTGCATTATGGGAGCATCCTTTAAATAGCATTGGGTGAAAAAAATCCCCACACAAGCTATGAAATGAAATGACAGGTTCAACATTAAAAGCGGCAACAACTTCTCGGAAATTGAAGAAAGATGATAATGCAGGCAGTGTCTGTTGAAGGTGGAATAAATGCTGTGTCATGTCAGTGCTGACAAGCCTTTGTGATAAAGCAAGCTGAGAACTGTAGCCCTGTCCTTCTCAATAACAGAGAAAGGCCTTCGCAAAAAGGCTTTGGGTGGAGCTATTCTTAGTGGGCCTGACGAGACCGGCTACACTGTCTGAGAGCTGTGTGACGTCAGCATGTTGGATCGGATTTTGCTCTGAGATTGTACGTGTGAGGCGATTTCATAATGATGACTATGCACAGTTAATTTGGGTCTTTAAATAAGTCAGTTGCAGGACTGTGACATTTTGTAAAGAAGAGATGGTACAGATGCACAGTGACAATGCCAGGAAAAATGGAGGAGTGAGGGACGAGGATGTGGAAATGCGGATTGTGTGTCTGTGTGAGAGTGATGGGTCTCTCCATCTGCCATTATCTTCCTGCAGAACTAATTACAAGGTGATGGACAGCAGACTAATCAGCAGGGCCACAAGTGGCTTTAAATTAGCCGGATCATGGTGTCGCGCCTGGTGTGATGGAGAGGAGCTGGTGGTTACATGGGTCCTGAGGGAAGATGGTGATGTAGAGAAAGAGAGTTGAAAACATTTATCATAGGAGCTTCCTCCCCTTTGTTTATCTTCCTCCTCTTGTCCTCTGTAATTTTTCCCTTTGGCTATGTCTGGATTTAGTTTTGTCAGTGCTGTCTCTGTCTCTATCTCTGTCCTCCCTCGCCCCCTGTCTCTCTTGTCTTATTTCAGCTTCCTGCCTCTCTCTCTCTCTCTCTCTCTCTCTCTCTTTCATTTCTCCCAGGCTTTGGCAGCTAAATGAAAGCGAGTCTCTATGCAGGCTCTGTTTTTTCAGACATGATGCCAAACCAGTGGGGTTCCTGAGCATGTGTTAACCACTCCCACTCACCGCACCTCATCATTCGACATTCAAGCAACAGAAATTCACATTCACACACTCGCACTCGACAGCTGCTTTGCACCTGTTGGCTTTTTTTGCTGGATTTATAAATTCAAATGCATTCTTTTTTGTTCCATTTATTTCCAATTTCCTGTGTTTTATCTATTTTTTGCTTCTTCTTAAATCTGGCCCCAGAGACAGACGTTCCTCAGAAAGAGATACTAACACTCATGACGCTGACACTGAATGTACGCACACAAATCCTCAGCTCATTCGTCCCTCTCCTCACATCAAGTCCCCCTTTAAGACAAATCTATCTTGTCTGCACCACTGATTTCCTGTGTGCAGTCACACCTCATTATTCTGCCTCTCTCATCTCAAGTGTGCTCATAAAATACCGTTTGAAAGCTGCATTTTTAACCAAAAAACAAAATCAGCAAGCCATATCTGATATTCTGTTGATGTCAGATGAGGAATTGCCTTTCTAAGAGAGATCAAAGTTCAGGATCAGCTAAGCAGCCGAGGAGCTGGTGTGGTTTCAGGATGGACACTTGAGCACCATGGATGGGATGGACTGTGTCCCCAATCACAGTGGTTCCCAATCTATTTTGCTTGTGACCAGGTCTGCAACTAATGATTACTCACTTAATAGTCAGAAGATAGTAAAAAATGACCACAACTACACCACTTCCTACACTGGCACTGAACATTGGCATTGGACATGATCTATATGCACAATGTTCCACTTCTGGGATTGCTAGAATTCCGCCAGGATGTCACTCTTTTTGGCCAGATGTCTGTTACCTTTTGCTTTCTTTGTTTTGGAATTTTAAACTCCAGTGGATTTATGAGGACTATGGTTAACTCCTCCTCAGATCTCTGCAGGGTAAATCCAGACAGCTAGCTAGACTATCTGTCCAATCTGAGTTTTCTGTTGCACGACTTAAACAACTCTTGAACGTACACGTTCCACCAAAACAAGTTCCTTCCCGAGGCTATTTTGCAGCGGCACCGTTGCTCCGTCCGGCGCTTAGCGCCGCCCATGACGATTGTGATTGGTTTAAAGAAATGACAATAAACCAGAGCACGTTTTTCTCCCTTCCTGTGTGGACTAGCCAGACCCTCCTCTGCAGCGCTGTGCAGGAAGGTCTGGCAAAGCGAGACTACATTGGATGTAAATTGTGAGGATCAGAACAAAATGGCATCTAACCAGAAGTGTAAAAGCAGTAGAGTGCAGAATAATGTACAGAATGAACAGTAATATATAGAATAAATATAGAATGTAGATGATATGATAATACGGGACACAGCCAGGAACCCTCGGACTCACATGTCTCTGTCTCTCAGTGCCTGGGACACCTTGGCTCCAGTGATATTGTTCTGCTGTCTTTTATGGGGCCTCTGTCTGTCTGTGTCCCTGCCCAGCCTGCTCTGATGATCCTGTCATTATCACACCCTTAATGCATCTCACCACACTCTACATTTCCTCTGGCATGCCATCCGTCTGCCTAATGGGCCAGCAGGGTGCGGCCGGCCAGTCATCACTTGTGCACACTGTCTTTGTGTTTGTGTAGATCTGTACAGTTATGTATCTTTTAAACAATTTTTTTGCATCAAACAGTTCATTTAAAGTCATCGTTGTGTGTGTCTGTGCATGGTTGTGTCGTCATATATTATATCCAACCCTTGTTTAAGCCCAGTTCGCAGTCACCTGTGTTACTGTGTGTTTGTGTGTGTGTGTGTGTGTGTGTGTGTGTGTGTGTGTGTGTGTGTGTGTGTGTGTGTGTGTGTGTGTGTGTGTGTGTGTGTGTGTCTCTCTCTCTTATGTTTGTTAGTGTTATGTTGTGAAAGTGCCAGTGAACTCTCTAACTGCGTCAGCAATTAGGCCATTATGGACTGTAACTGAATCCTCTGAAAGCCTTTCACTGCTGCAAGGCGATAAAGGATGGGTGTGTGGAGGGATGAGAAGCCGGACGGTTGTAAGAAATAGAGGAGTGGAGTCTGTAGAGACGTGTGCAGGACAGGTAGAGGGCACCTGAGGTGATTCCCAGAGCTGACTTGTGATGGCTGAAGATGGGGAACAGCTCCGACCTTGCTGCTTTGCTCTGAGTCTTGACCTTTACTTAAAGGTCCCATGGCATGAAAATGTCACTTTATGAGGTTTTTTAACATTAATATGAGTTCCCCCAGCCTGCCTATGGTCCCCCAGTGGCTAGAAATGGCGATAGGTGTAAACCGAGCCCTGGGTATCCTGCTCTGCCTTTGAGAAAATGAAAGCTCAGATGGGACGATCTGGAATCTTGCTCCTTATGAGGTTATAAGGAGCAAGATTACCTCACCACTGACCACTGAGGCCTATATAAAAGCATCCAAAGAGCACCATGTCATGGGACCTTTAAAATGAGAGGATCGTCAAGCTTGCTTTTGTTCTTCTTTCTATGATGGTGTGTGTGTACATCCATCTAATGATGATGGTATTGACAGATTTGAAATACTCTATATAACAACTTTCATACAAGAAAGGCAACTAATAAGAGGAAACAAACAAAAACATGTGTTTGTAAGTCTGTAAAAGCCAGCTAACTAAATAGGTAAAAATGTTGAAATGCATCATCAAGGTGCATATGTGTTATTTTAGTGCATCAGTTCAGCAAATACAGCAAATACCTTATAAAGGTTGGTGGGATTGTGGAGATTATGATGCCACTCTTAGTCCTTTGGTAGATGCTTTTCACTGAAGAAAACTTACTATGACAAATCAAAATGTCTGCTGTGAAAACACCTACACGCAGAGAAGTTATACATCAAGAAATGGATCATATCTTTATGTTTTTATTCTGTATTAAGCAGCAGGTATCTCTTGATAATAATTGAATCATAACTACAAGAATGTACTTGGATTGATGTAATAATAGAGTATTATTTTAAAAGGGGGACAAAGGTAGTGGTAATAACAGTTTAATTATAATTTTATTATAAATGTAATGGCACCTCCAGAGCTGCCCATCCTCCCATTTTAATTGCATGCAATAGAACAAACATGTGTACAGCTTCAGGCAGTGACTCAACACAAACACAGCACACACAATGTTCTGCCTGCATCTACCAGACATGTGCAACTTCAACCACTAAATACCAGAACACATTGATTGTTATTGAATTGGTCCGTCCCCTGATGTCCGTGATGAATTATTTAGTGTTTTGCACTTGCGTTGTTGACGGGCAGACCTTCTACAGTATCTCTCTGAGGTTCAGGGGGGAGATGACAGGTAGAGGACCACTAACTGCTTTTAACGCACTCCTCCCTTTCTCCTCACCCTATAGTCTCCCACAGGTCTCACCTCTTCTCCTCTACTTTAGTCTCCCACATATTAACCTCCTCCTCCTCCTCCTCCTAGGGCAGCCATGACCCTCACCCTGCCTCTCTCACTGACTTCTCTGTATATCAAGAGATGGACAGAGGGAAAGAGGGAGGATGGAGGGAGGGAGGATGGAGGGAGGGAGGGAGGGTTAAATAGAAGTCAGATCAGGGTGGGAAAGGAGTACATTGAGGGAATTTATTTTTGATGTATCATCAAATAAATTAAGACAGTGGCAGAGAGGGAAGGAGCGAAAGAAAAAGAAAGAACAAGTAGGGTCGAAACAAAACCTCAAGTGCTTGTGGTCACCAGAGGAAAAGTGATATCTGAGCCATCAGCAGGCATTTAAAGGCTTCGGTGGACCAATTGTGGACTGTTATTCCGATTTACGCTGATCTCAGAGCTGCTGAGAATCGCTACGGCGCAGTGCTGCTGCAACACACATTTATAGGATTGATGACTAAAATAAAATACAAGTCTTATTCCCGAGTACTCCACATTACATTTCATGGTGTTTTTCAACAAATGAAAGTGCCAGTCGTTTCAGGTTTAGATCTCCTGGCCTCAGATCTTTACTTCACCGCTCAAATCTCATCCCAAAGGACTGTCGCTCACTTGATCTCTGAATCCTGCCCTTCTTTTCCTCGTCTCTCCGGCTGCCCCTGCTGCTCACAACACATCTGCTAAATCAGGAGGATAAGACTTAGTCACAGTATTCAAGCCATCATTCTCAAGATGAATTTTGTTTCTCCTATATTTTTGTTTTTTGCATGTCGAGCTCAACAGCAGCATACAGAGACGTTACTCTCCTGCCCCAGGGTTCAAACTGCTTGCACGACTTTTTGTGTCTTCTCTACGCCGTGAGACATTTAGTATTTAGCTATTTATAGTCAGCTCCCTGCCATCCTGAGAAGGAACTGTGGAGGCTAAATTTCACTGTGGCTCTATTAAAAGGCACAGAGTGAGATGTCAGCGAAATCTCCTCGTCTTTGTTTTACACTCATGGGACGTACTTGTCCTGTAAACTTCTCTAAATGAGACTCGAGGCAAATGTTTTATATTATTCATTATTACAATTAAGTTTCAAGCCTTTGCAACATGCAAACGACTAACTTGTTCCCTCTC
Organism: Perca fluviatilis; assembly: GCF_010015445.1. Taxonomy (NCBI): domain Eukaryota; kingdom Metazoa; phylum Chordata; class Actinopteri; order Perciformes; family Percidae; genus Perca; species Perca fluviatilis. Next base: position 32,677,310 of record NC_053113.1, on the reverse strand, counting down.
TTCTTTCCTGCAGCGTGTCTGTTGCAGTCAGAGCTGGTAAACTACGAGAGGGTAAAGGAGTACTGTCTGAAGGTGCTGAGCCACCAGAGAGACCACTTCAAGGCCATGTACCGAGCCGGCATCGCCTTCTATCACCTGGGCGACTACGAATGTGCTCTACGCTACCTGCGTGACGCCAAGAACCGCGAACCCACAGGTGAGGATAAACTGTGCATTCAGTTATGCTCGCATGACAAGTGACAGAGGCGTATACTGTTGTGTTACTGCAAGTTAAAGCATAACTCTATAGTTTTAAGATTATAGCATTTTAAGTGTATATTTTGAATTACAGTTAAGTTATAGAACACAAGCTTAATGTTTAGAACGTAAAAGCACGCCCCTTCTAGCCCTGCTCCTGGTACCATTGTCTCACAAAGTCTGCTCTGTACGGTCAAGAATACATTATGGGTAATTATCACATTCCCATTCCAACATTATGTGCCCACCCCCCCGAAATACGTAATACATTATGTTTAATGAAATACCAAATATGTCATGTTTACATTTATTCACATTTAAAAAGCATTGACCTAATAAACGCATTGAATTGGAATAGCTTGAAACCCACATTATTGTTTACATCCATATGTGCTTGCTATCATTATTTTCTTCCCCGCCTTTGTTGACACATTGTTGCTACATTTCTTCAACAGTGGTATAGCATGGTACCATTGGCAGGACTGTGTAACATACTGTAACATACCATAGAATTTTTCATCTGTTCTCTGATGAGCCATGTGCATCGATCTGAGTCAACAAGCTTGGCTGTTTAGATAGACAAAATAGAGCTGAGTGTTAACTGCAAGCTCTGTTTTTAATATCAGAGAGTATGTGTGTACATGTTTCTGCAGAGCTTTATGGGATTAGTAGTTGATTCCCAGTTAAAACATTAGGTTTTAGCCTATTGCCGTTGGTGGTTGGTGGTAGAAAACTAATTAAAGGAATACGCCACCGTTTGTTGAAATAGTGCTTATCACGGTCTACCCTGGCTGTAGATAGGTGGGCCAATGCATTTTTTGTTTCAGTGCAAGTAATTAGGTTGTTTTTTTGTTTTTTGTTGGCTCACTTTTACTCACAACATGCTAACCGGCAACATAGGATTCCATTCACTATGCTACTACATTTTAGCTCTGTCATAACCAAACTCACTGCTGTGCTGTTATTTTTCTGACATGAAATTAACCTAAATTTAACTGATTTAATAAATGAGATTGCATTGGTTGAAGCAAATATGTGATTCTTCTTTTTCATTTCAACCCTTCTGCCTCACATTCACTACATTTTATCTCTCCATCGCAGACACCAACGTGCTGCGGTACATCCAGCTGACAGAGATGAAGATAAGCAAGAGCGGTCAGCGGGAACGAGAGAGCGGCAAAGAGACCCAGGGCTGACCCTCGACCTTTTCACCCTCCTAAACCTTTCAACCTTTGACCCCACATCGATCCTCCCTCTCTCCTCCTCTATCAACTCCTGACAGCAGCACAGCCCACAGACAGAAGACCCAATCACCCGCCAGCGAAAAAACGGGAGATATGTCAAGCTCTGTCTGCAACCCGACCTCCTTTTCCTTCTCTTCCCTCTTCTTCTCCCTCTTTTCTCCCCTGCTGTGTTTCCTCTCCCTAGACGCAGACAGTCGAGCAAACATAAACAAGACAAGAAGAAATGCTGTATTATACTCAAATGAAACGGTCATCGTGGTGGAATGAAAAAAGGAGCTTTAAAACATACTTATGAATAATGGACATTTGCGTGATTTAGTAAATGTTTTAAAGACATAAAATGCATTTAGTTTCTGCTCTCTTGCTCTCTCTTTTTCTATCTGCCTTCTCTCTCCATCTTATTTCGAATTCTTGAGGAAAATATCGGGGTTGGGAAGCTCGACCACAGGACAGGACTGTGTGTGGACATAAGCGGTGGATAATGAGGGGTGTGCGTGACACATATCAAGATTTGATTGTACATCCTACCCCAATAGGGCGCACTCAGGCCCCTTACGCAGACTATGGGACAGACTAGCCCGGGAAATCTTTCATCAAGTAAAGAAAACGCCTGCCTTTGTGCTTAATCTATCGCTCTACTGTCTTACTTTTCTTTCCTGGATGCCATATATCTCAGTTTCTGGACTGTTTTTTTTTTTGTTTAATTCAAGGGCTAATTCAAGTGTTTGTAAACCGTTACTAGGGTTTTTATTTTGCTTTGGGCGTTCATCATACTCGTAGTCATTCATAAATTGTTAACGGCATCTGTGTCTCCAGCAGTTCCTGCTGTCATCAGGTGTGCTATTGTGGAAACTGGTGTGTCTTGAAACTGTTGTCCAAAGCCCCTTCTGGGCTTCTGTGTTGTCGTAGAGACTGTCGAAAGCCCCTCCCTCCCCTCCCTGTTGTCCCGTTAATGATGTCACAATGGAAAATAGCCAATGGGATCGGAGTTCCATCAACCGCCGTTGGCTAGATGGAAATCCACTTTAAAGTTTCACAGCGAGAAACACTTTAAAGTTTCTAAACGGAGGTCCAACCTTTTATCGCTAATGCTGAAGCTTCGCAGACAGCGATAACACGCCGAGGAGACTCTGGGCAGCGTTAGTGCAGGGAAAAACAATCACAGACATACTGTCCTGACAGTCCAGATTGCCATCTTGGAGCACTCAGATTTAGGGCACTTCAACAAGAGTGTCGCCATTTGAGATTTCCTCCTATAGTTTACTGATAAATAAAACTTCTGTGTTTGAAAATGGTTCCAAACATAGAGCTGTAAGGACAGATAACACACAGCATTAGCATTAGCCAACACTAATGGATATGTGTGTGGATATCCATGGCTAGCTGTCAAAAGATACATAAATAATTTGCTTCTCTTGTGACTTGTGAAGCTGAATCATTGATAATGCAAATATTGCTTTTATGATAGCATTACCACACGTTTAAGTCTGCCTGCGCTGTTCTGCAGAAAGTGGGATTGATGATTTGTGAAAGCATGACCTTAATTTCCCTTCTCTCTGATGCCATGAAACTCAGTTTCCTGTTTCCCGTGTGCAAGCCCACCTCCTGCATGTAACGTGTGGCTCCAGAGAGTTACTTCAGATGTTTGGGATAAGGATTATGTCTGCTCTATTGCTTTCTGTCATGGCATGCTGCCACACTGTTCTCTCATACCTCTATTTTCTCTGTCCTGCCCTTTATAAACACAGAAGGTGGCGACAGACTGTGATCACAGCAGTAGAATAGGTATCAAAAAAATCTTGAAAGAAAACAGGTCTTTAATAAATCAGGGTCACCTTCTGCCTCGGCAAAGGTGAGAGATAAGAGATAGTTCCACCGCTTAAGATAGTCAAAAAGGAAATTAAATCAAAGAAAGATACTGTAAAAGATTTCCCCTACCTATTTTTTCAGTGACCTGCTGGAGGTAAATGGGGATCTAAGTGTGTCAATGGGGCTCTGGAGAGACGGCACCATGCGTTGAGGGGACCGGCATGATACAGAGAGGCTCCAGTGGAGGGACAAGTAGGCCATAGTCAGCTGCAGTAAAGCAGCTGCAGCTCCAAGTCACTCCTGCAGCAGAGACACAGCATTACAAAAAGTTCAGAGCTGGGAGATTTATCATCATACATTAAATGGCTGAAAGTATGTGGGCACCTGAGCATTAAACCCATGTACGATTACTGAACATCTCATGCACAAACTTCAGGTGCTGCCATAACAATCTCCGCTGTTCTGAGTCACAATGAAGTGCAGTAATTTCACACTCTGATTTCGGACACAAATACTATAGTGCCCTATGTAAAGTGATTTAGGACTTAACAGGTGTTACTTTATTGTTGCGTTAAGATTAGGCCCAAATCAAAAGAAAATTAAAGTTTGGAGCCAGGGGTGTCCATTTAGTTTTATTAGCCATATAGTGTACATCATAGGAGATATATCTCAATATAATTAAATAATAATAACATAACATTTTCTTAAAGGAAAAGTCTGACATTTTGGGAAATATGCTAATATGAAGCTACAGCCAGCAGCAGGTTAGCTCAGCTTAGCACAAAGACGGGAAACGGGGAAACAGCTAGCCTGGCTCTGTCCAAAGGTAACAAAATCCACCTACCAGCACCTCTAAAGCTCACTAATTAACACTTTCTATTTTGTTTATGTAATCTGTACTAAAACGGACGGAAAGTGAATAAGCATATTTCCCAAAATGTTGAACAACTCCTTTAAGTTATCGTACTGATTGGATTGTCACTCATTTCTCAGAGAACACATCACCGGTGTATAGCACTAATTATAAATACAGTAAATAAAAAAAACAGTGAGTCCAAAAAAAAATTGATCTCCAAGCTCTGGGGTTGAGGCTCTGGTATCTCAGAGGAAATAAAACAACAAACAACAGCGAGGAAATGGCACCTACAGGCTCGGTCTCCCTGGCTGCCTGAGCTGAGTCTACTCACCCTCTGGCCCCTCGGGGACAGGTCTCCTCCCGTGGTCCTCTCTCCATGGCACCGGTCCGCCATCTTGTTTTTGTCTAGCTGTGCTAAGTCATTCTAGCTCAACATGTACTACAACCATCTAGGGACAACTAGCTGCACGGAAAACAGGCTTATCTCTAGCTGATCGGTTCTTGATTAATGACAGAGATGACTCCGGGGCTGTTATTGTGAGCCTAATCTGTGCAAATAGAGATAGAAACACCTGATCTCTGCATCAGTGTAGCTTTGAAAACCGACAACAAAAAGCACAACAAAAAAGAGACGGACAAAGTCAAACTGGCTGTGTTATTTTTTGCTATTTTGCTTTGATGTCATTTGAGGTCAATGTTTGTCAAATGTCAGAGTAGTTTTTTGTGAATATATGATACAAATGTACAAAAAAAATAACAAAAATGGAAAGTTTATGGTTGTGAAGAGCTTTACTTTACTGAATTACTTTATCAACAAAAAAAGAAAAGCAAGAGATACAAAAGAGATATTTACTGACGCTCCATCACACAGAGCTGCTTTGTGACGGTGTCTGTATTTGTTAGTATTTCTGTTGACGTCCCTTTTCATCAAGGGATCCAGAACCGGCTCAGAGTATGTGCAAAGCCCTTTGACACCCCCGTCTGAATGCCCTTTGACCCGACTCTTCTGTCTCTGCACAGTAAGACGAGTAGTAAGAGTGAACTCTGAGGAACTTCTATCGGAGCGCAGAGCTGCTCCTCACAGACACAGACCTCCGTCCTGTTGGTTTCTGTAGTGAAGGAGAGAAAAGCAAGGGACACGAAGGTGGGGAAGTCAAGGCTATGACTGTGTCTTTGTCCCGCCTCGCTCCAAAGAGGCGTTTTTCCATGCGACATCCGAACATCACAGGCCTCCATCACTGGTTTTACTGAACTGCTAGCCCGGGAATGCACTATTGATTGGTTATGAATAAAGTTTCAAACAAAGAGGAATGGTGTTGTTGTTGTTGTTGTTTTTGAACAAAGTCTGTTTACAGGTAGTCTATATCAACGACGTTTTTACTTCCAGGATTGTTCAGGTGCCGCCGGAAATTCCGCCGGATGTCCGTCATTTCGGCCGGATGTCCGTCACTTTCCGCTTTCTTTGTGTTGGCGTTCTAAATTCCGGTGGATTTCTGAGGACTATGGTTAACTGTCTCCTCAGATCTCTGCAGGGTAAATCCAGACAGCTAGCTAGACTATCTGTCCAATCTGAGTTTTCATTACGACTAAAGCAACCTTTGAATGTACACATGTTCCACCAAAACAAGTTCTCGAGGCTAATTTTACAGAGGCACCGTTGCTCGGTCCGGCGATTGCCCATGATGATTGTGATTGGTTAAAAGAAATGCTAATAAAACCGATCATGTTTTTCTCCCATCCCAGAATGCTGTGTGGACTAGCCAGACCAGAAGGTGTCGGGGAGTAATACCCCTAACCCTATATCTGAAAAAAAGTTGAATAAGTTCTGATAAACTGACTCAAGTGATGTCACTTGAGTCAGCGTCATTCACAGCTGAAAACTACAATTATTAAGCCCACTCCTCATCTCTGCTTGAGGATAGCACCTCAAGGCTCCTAGCATAATGAGTAGAGTTGCATTGTGGGCAATATAGGCACCGGGTTTTGAGAAGAGGAAAAGTGTGTGGAATAAAAGTAAAAAGGTTTTGCTGCATACATTTTAATGCATTTTTAATAGTATTATAGGAGTACAATACTTAATCTGTGGTGTAGTATTTTAAAGGGCATTCCTCCAGTTTTACACATGAAGAGCTGTCTAAAGTCAAACAAAATAGATCTGATGATGTTCATTCTTGACCTTGGAAATAGCAAATAGTAGCTGTTCTGGAGCTTTCGATCATATCACACGATCTTCATCAGCAGATTTAAGTCTCTCAGTGCCCTTTTTTTCTGAACACTGTTGGCTTTGATTATGTGATATGATTAGCGCAAATACTAGATAGTCAAAATCGAACAGATATCCCATAATGCAACCAATAACATTTTCTTATTACACTTTTCCTTTTGCCTGGTAAACACTGGCGTCTTTCAAATTTCACAACACCGGTTTAGGTATTCTTTATAATGAGTAACCTGACTCCAACATGTAAAAATGAGTTCCCCTTTAAACATCCTACATTATCCTTTTCAGTTTCTAAGAGGTTCGCTCTGGGATCTGATTGATCATGAATGCATCGTAAAAAATTACCTGGACTTTCATTATTCCACAGCTTAGTCAACATTTTCTCCAGCGTGGTTTAAGTTATTAAGTTATTCTATCCTTAAAATACTTTATTTGGTTTAAGGATTTAGTTAAAGACAAAGAGAGTCCTTTTGCAGATCTGAGGACACACCAACTGGCAGGCAATCTGGTTAGTTGTTCACTTCAAAATAGAACACAACCTTTTACTGTCTCTCTTCTTGCATCTTTTCTCATCCTTTTTTTATTAAGATAATTTTTTGGGCATTTTTAGGCCTTTATTTGACAGGACAGCTGAAGACATGAAAGGGGAGACAGGGGGGGGGGGAATGACATGCAGCAAAGGGCCACAGGGCGGAGTCGAACCCCAGCCCACTGCATCGAGGAGTAAACCTCTATATATGGGCGCCTGCTCTACCAACTGAACTATCTGGGAGCCTCTCATCCTCCTCTTTGAAGTGACACCAACCTTATCACCACCTGAATCTTTTCATATTCAGAATATATATAGAATATATATCTCTATAACGTGATTGCTCCCTGTAACAAAGGAAAACCAGGGAAAGAAAGCAGGAAACATGGTGCAAAACTGTTGAGGAAACCATGAAAGGGAAGAGAGAGAAGGTGATAAACATGTGAGAGTCTCTGCTGTTATGGCAGATACAGAATGTCTTTCTACCAGTGTGTGTGTGTGTGTGTGTGTGTGTGTGTGTGTGTGTGTGTGTGTGTGTGTGTGTGTGTGTGTGTGAGTGAGCTGTGAACCGGCCAGGCGAGGCTCAGCCTGCTGAATCCTTTTCTACTGGCTCTCTCTCTCTCTCTCTCTCTCTCTCTCTCTCTCTCTCTCTCTCTCTCTCTCTATCTGCCTCACTTCATTTCCAGGCCCATCATTCCTTTTTTCTGCTTTTTTTCCTTTGTTGTTGCTTTTAATAGCATCACCATGGAAGTGAAGAGGTGTTGCTAGGTAACTGGCTGGCGTCTGGAAGGGTGTTTGATTGGCGGTCACACTGACAGACACAACAGTGGAGTGTGTGAGGACTTGTGTACCTGTTAGCATCATCTGTATACCCAGCATGTACACTGGATTCGTCTTTAACATTGTTGTCACGTCAGTGTGAAATATCACCTTTTTGTTTTGGCATTTAGAAGATTTCGTTCCTTTCTCACATCTCAGAATTGAATCATGAAATCTTTGTTTACTGCGATGGATGCACCTTCATCTGCCTTTCATGGTAACTGCAGAGTCAGAGAGTGACTATAGGAATTCATTACGTGGAGAAAAACAGCCGACTGGGAAATGATATGACATCATAGGCTACAGTGGTGACACCTAGAGGATTCTATCTGTTACTGCAGTCTCCTTTGTCTCTGCTGGTACATGCAGGTAACCAGCAAACCATGTTTAACTGCATAACCATCAGTACTCAGAGTAGTTGTACTTTACTTGAGTTAGGTATTTTCATTTTATACTACTTCATACTTTTACCTCACTACATTTCAGAGGGTAATATTGTCCTTTTTTCACTCACTACTACATTTACATGACAGTTGTTAAGTACCGGACACTTTTTACGATTATGACTTTACATAAAAAACATACTGTAAGCTCATGAATTGTTGAGATTTAAAAAAAATTGTTAAAGATCCGAATATTTGTTCCAAACCTTTTTCACTTGTGATCTCTTATAACAAAGCAGTGTCACGTTTCAGATGTCTGTGAGATGTTAGCAGAGTGATTTCCCGTCTAAACTTTAATTTAAATAAATGTTTGAGGCTCAAATTAGAAAAACAATAAAAAGAAATGTCACCAAATTTGTGTAGCTAAATGGTTTTTCTTTTTCTTTAATTAATCATCTCACCATCCCCCAGGTTCAGATTGTGAACCTTGGACAGGCCTGACCCTTAGGTTGGGAACTGCTGGGCTAAACTACCAAACTGTATGTACAGTAATTAAAACTAGCTCCACCTTGAGCTGCTACAACAGTAAAATACTAAAACATTAATGCATGATGTGAGTATTTCTTCCATCACTGCTCAGATATTAAATGATACTAAAGCATTTTTCTTAGTTTTTTTATTCGCCTCTCATTCATCACATTTCACACTTATTCCTCATTGAACCCAGAAATGTCACAAGTTGAGACTGCAGACAACATGGACGTTTCAGTAAGCAGTTTCCTAGGTTGTTTCCTGTTATATTAACAAATATATACACATATTCCAGGAAGAGCATCGTAATAACAATTAATCCTTTCCTATAATAACAATAAATTTAATAAATACTCAGTGTTCTTAACCACACAAGGAGAATGAGTTTGGGCTCACTCTTCTACCAACGGGATTGTCATCATCCCATACAAATAATAACACACATATTCACACTCACACACACACTCACCTAGAGAAAATTGCACTGTCAAGTACCTGCAGCCAAGATGAACTGTGCGAAAACAACTCCGCAGATAAAAGTTGATTTGTCAGCCGTGAGTAGAGTCCACTGGTCCAGATAGGCTGACCAGTTGCACAACATGACTCCTAAAGTACCACTGATGTTGAAGCCATCCGGTAAGAGGAGAATGTGAAGCTTCCAAACGGTCCAACAGGAGGTTGACGTTGAAATCAAGTAGCACTTTCCCTCAGTGTTTCCTTCTTTTGTGTCCATTTCAGTGGCATGAACGGGATCCATACAGAGTGCTACTGACTGCTAGTGAGAAATGTAAAACGTGTAAAAGACAAACATCTTATTGTGAAGAAGTGCCATACAGCAAACCATTCACACGTAAAACAACACGCACTGAAAAAGCACCAGCACGCAAAAAAAAATAAGTACCCTTTTTGTTCTTCCACACATGTACAGTAATATATACACATTCACACAAAGAGAAACACACCTGGTCTGCCAAACCAATAGAAAAATCATTTTTGCTAACAGGTTGGGGTTGGGATGGTGCAAGAACTGAGAAAATAAACTTTTATTTTTATTTTTACTGTAAGATATAACCAGTCCACACAGTGTTTTTTTTCTGTCTCGGACTCGGAGGTTGGAGGACGATGACCCCCCCATGCAGAGAGATGACACATGTCAGGATGAAGGCAGAGTTTATGGGAGATGTTTGTGCACTGGCAGAACAAACAGCGTGCAAAATAAGAACAAAGACACTCTATTACGAATTTTAAATAGTCCAGCTCCTGTGTTTGTCAATGAAACACTCCTGAAAATAAGAACGTTTAGGTGAAATGTGAATGCACATTTTTTTTTCTTTGGAGTGAGAGATACAGGCAGAAAGTGGGCAGCTACACGGACAAGCAAAAGCACAGGCAGATGAATCGGAATTAACAGTTAGCGAAGTCAACAAAAGTGGCTTTTTAAGTACTTGAATGGCTTTTGTAGGTTGTGACTGTGTCTTGGTCAGGGGGCACTAAGAAGCAGGTAGAGATGGCTTCCAAGGAGGGAAAGAAGTATTGGGTAAGGTAGGTGGGTGAGCACACTACAAGGCTTTTAAAAGGCCTCTAGGACCCTCAGTGTTGTGCATATTAGAGCACAATCAGGGAAAGGCTTGTTTTAAGGGTTTCACACCTTATCACGACACTAAAAGGACACATGAAGGGAATGGCTTCCAGTAAGTGCCTAAACCGTGACAAAAAGTGCGGTGTTTCTTGCCAACTTCAGTGAGTGCAATTTGCTCGGCTCAGACATCAGTAGGCATTCAGCCCAAGCGCTAATATCCAGGAACAGGTTCCAATGCAGAAAAGTAGACTTGGCTGTTTTTCACTATGAGTACTGCTGTCCACACAGAGTGGCAGGCTGCTGTTTTCCACACAGAGGGACAGTGTTGTCCAAACTCTGGCCCTCCACATCCATGTCCATCAGGTTGGGTCGCGCGTTGCTGGCGCTGCTGTCCCCCGAGCCTAAGGGGCTGTCGCAGCTGCTGCCTGGCGACGAGCTGAGGGTCCGGGAGAGAGAGCCCAGCTTCCAGGGGTCAGCTCTCATCTTGGCCGGGGTGGGCCGCGGCCGGGGGGCAAACTCCAGCGTCTTGGGTCTCTCCAGGGGGCTGATCAGGCAGAGGGGAACCTGGTCAGGAATCGGTGGAGCAGGGGCTTTACGCCGCTGGGGGACTGGGAAGATGGCAGAGGGGTCAGGGAGGCGGGGAATGTCCAGGGTGTCCTGTGGACCTGAATAATGAAATATAAAAAAAAGAGAAAGTCTCCTTGCCGTGGTTTAAGAAAAAAATACCAAATATTTTCTGACTCTAGCTTCTTGCTTTTCTTGGACATATATGAAAATATCCTTAATAACGTTTGGTTTCTGACTGTTGGTTGGTGAAGATGTCACTTTGGACTCTTTTATTGACATTTTACGAACATTTTGCAGACTGATGGATAATAAAACATCGTAGCTTTATATCAGATAATGAAGCATCAGAGGATATATCAGTGTTTTTGCTGGTGTTACAGTAGCCCACTGTGTCTACCTAACAACTGTAAGATGAATACATTAAAGGCTGGTGCTGTGAGTTGAGGGACAGTCTGCGTCAAACCAAAATGAGTATCATTGTTATAATAAATGGTTCAAACCTGGCGGAGTGTTGGTGCAAAAGTTTTTAATATTAACAATCCAGGACGGCAGGGTTTCCCACAAGCCATGAATGCACCAAGAGGGAGATTTTAAAGCAGTCCCTGCTCTCAGCAGCAAAACCATACGAGAGAGAGTGTGTGTCCTTCATATTAACTATTTAACGCTGCCATTTTGTCTAGCTTGCTCCTGTAATAGAGATAATGTTTCTAAAAGAGACTTCCTGGTTAAATAAAATATACAACTGTGATGTATCTCAACAGATAGTGGATGAACTGCTATTAAACTTTGATCATATGTTCTTTTAACATTGTAAAAAGCATATTCTACATCATCGGTCCCTTACCTTTGTTAGCAGCGGTGTGTGGTGCCCCCGGTGGAGGCGGCATGGGCATGCTTCCATCTGACGGCGTCCTGTAGTGTCCCAGAGTTTGAGCTCTGGGTCGTATCGCCCCCTCCGAAGGAGTCCGTCTGTGTCCTCTGTTCAGGGCCATGGCTGCGGACACATGGGTGGGCGTGAGCGACTGGTTGGGCTCCTTCTTGAAGCTCTCCGCCCGCAGGTCCAAGAGAGGGTTTAGGGCAGGAGCTGGTGGCGCCACCGGTGTTTTGACCCCCGTCATCGGGGTCAGGGGATACTCGTCTGGGTCGGAGGGAAGAAGGGACTTGGTGGAGTTGCAGTCAGACAGAGAGGACAAAGAGAGGAGTGTAACAGAGGGAGATGGGTCCATGCAGGGGAGCGTAGAGTCCTGATGTCTGGAGAGGGACAGGGAGAGGTTTCTGCTGGGTGGAGAGGTGCTGCGACGGAAACGTCCCGTCCGCTGGAAGAGGCCCTCCTTCTTCTTACGCTGCTCCTCTCTGAGGTCCTGCTCATCCTGGAGCACCTGACAACAACATCAGGTCACATTAAAAAGCTGTCATGCCAATAAGCAGAAGTCTTAACTCAAATACAATCGGCTGAAAAAGCATTGCAACACTGAAACAACTGAACAGCTGGGCTAATTTGACCTGCTGTGTTAAGCTTCTTTTCAAAATATGTTACTTGATTTCTTGGAAAATCACTTCCCCGCCGTATTAAGGCAACTACAGCAAAAGATTACCTCCAAATCATTATTTTCATTGATCTTCTCACTGTACACTCCGTATCGACCTTTGTTTGCTTCGACAACAGACCGTAATAACTGTAACCCTCTAAACACAAAATCAACAAGGTGCTGGAAACCGTCCAAGCAGACCTCCATGCTGACTCGACAGCGTCGCACACATAATTTGGCAGTTGTTCATCCTGTTTTATCTCATCCCAAGGTGATCTCTTAGTTTAGGATGAGGAGACTGTACAATCATGAGACGACGCATACTTTACGACATGGTGTGTTATCCTGTTTGAAACATGTATCTGAGAAACCGTTGACTGTATATACAGCAAGTGTCTCTGTCTGCAAGTGGAAGCTGTTTGTTTTAACAGGGCAGGTACCTAATAAAAGGAATAAGAAATGTGTGAAAGGGATATATGACTTGAAATATCAGCTACTAGTACTTAAATAGTGCAACAAAATACAAAAACTATATATTTGCATTTAGTAGAACATGGTTACATATAGGGGTGTGCATTGGCACTGCCCTCACAATTCGATTCGATTACGATTCACCAGGTAACGATTCGATTCAATTCGATTCTACGATGCATTGCGATGCATTGCAATGCATCAACATTCTACTGCACACAAGGCAAATTTTTCATCAGTCATGAGCAGGTCTCAACATAAAAAAAAAATCCCTACTGGCCCCCAGTTAATGATAACTAGAGAGGCTACTTAACTAGAAAATGATCTCAGATTAGGGGGCAATTCACTGAGGAGTGATGGTTAAAGACTTGATTACTGAAACGTAATCCGTGTCCTGATTGGTGGAAAATGCTTACAGAAAGAAAGGCCTGTTGTCAGGGAAACATCTCACTGTCAAGAGTCTGAAGTGAAAAGTTGTGGAAAACAGCAGCTGTGATGATGAATGGACTGATAAGCAGGCTAGCATTCCTCCTGTATGCCTCACTTGAAATAAGACAATGTTGTTGCTAAATAATACAACCGGCATCATCATCAAGAATAAAGAACGCTGCGTCATTCACGTGCATATTAAGTAGCCACATGTATTTGTTTTGATCTTTAAATACCTCCATAGGTTTACCGCTCCAGCGGAGAGGATGGTTAGACAGCAGCTACGTTTACAAGAGTTTGTCCAAAGTTCAAGATTGGTTGCGAATTAAGATAAACACTTAGACTACAAACTACATCTTTCATTTTAGCTTGTTTGTAAAGTCGCTATTTGCAGAGCAGAGCTGTGTTTGCACAGCGCGGTGGACGAGAGTGGACAGCCAGACAGAGCAGACTAAAATATCGCTTTCTGCCTGTACAACAGGTAGGTGGGTATTGATAAGTATTGACTCTGTAATCATTGAGGGTTTATTGTAGGCTACTTACAGTAGGCTAACGAGTGTAGCGTTAGTTCATCTGCGCCATCGTCGGTAAATAATCCCCGGTAACGTTTCCAGCTACATGTGCTGCGTGAAACGCACACACCTCGTACTGTGTGTGCGCGCAGCGCAGAATCGCTGTTCAGAATCCAAAATGCAACGCTTGTATCCAAATTAATTGGTTATAAATTACCTGAGGTGAAAATGTGAAATGTTAACATTCACACGCTTCGTGCCGCTCTGTATGACGTGTGCTGATGCAGCAGACAGAGCCACAGTGACAGAAACTTCACAACTTTATTGTCCACTCAAGGCCAGAAAATAAACAGTGACATAATCGATTATGGCACTTTGCCGCATCGATGCTGAATCGTGCATGCCCCGCATTGCAATGCATTGCCGAATCGATTATTGTTGACACCACTAGTTACATATGAAGTAGTGGATTGTTTTGTGCTTACTCATTCTAGATATGTATTCTTGTTACAAGCGGTAGTAGAATTTGTGGGCAGATCAGATTATAACAGTAATATTATTACTCTAAAATGCTTGTTGGTAAATTTGAGGTGAGTAAAGTTTAAAGGGGAGTTCCGGTAAACCTTTACATAAATTATTTTAAACATTAAACCTATGTAACTTTCAGAAAGCGCTTTCGATGAAACTTACTTCCTCTCCACTTTTATTCTCCTCATTTTTATTCGAAAGACCACACTTTCCTACATTTGTACTGGGAGTGTCCTGGCGTTGAGTGGTTTTGGAAACAAATATCTTCCACTTTATTGTGTTTATTTAACATAGGTTATACCTTCTGGTCCGGAATGAACGGTGATCCTTTCTGGACATTATCAACCCAACAACAAAGTATCTCATTTGCTGATTTGACTGCTGTAAAATAAATACTTAACAATATTCAATGGTTATGTTTAAAACTTCTTCTTCTGCATAACAATTGTGTTTTTCTTCTTTTAATTGCATAATTTTTTTATAAGTGTATGTATCTTTATTAGGCAATGATACAAAATAGCTTGTTAGCGGTTTTATGGTATTTTCATGTATTTATTGTATAAGAGGTCTCAAGTTGAAAAATATAGTAATTTTCCTTTAAGGTGCACTGTGTGTACTGTGACCTGTCAAAAGCATTATGTGTTAACTTCTGTTGAGGTTTTATAACTTAAGGATGTTCTCTCTCTCTCTGTTCTTTGTGCTGTTTGCTCACCTGCAGTTTTCCCAGCTGTAGCAGGTCTTGTCCGAGGGCAACAGACGCGAGCAGAGAGGCACAACCCAACAGCAGCATATCACTCTTCTTCCTCTGGCTGCTGCGACGGAGCGAGTCCTGGTAGTTCACCCCCGTCCCCACGCCGCCGGGCCCCTGACAGGAGCTCGTATTAACAGTAGGCAATGGGTTTGGCCCCAGGCCTCCCCACAGGGACCCCGAGTCCTCCACAGCCCCGTTACTGCTGGTCTCTGAGGGCAGCACGGACCCTGGTGACTCCTCAAACTCACAGCACTCCTCTGTTTAGGAGAGGAAAAAAAGGGAAATATAAAAGGGTTGAGATGATTGATTCTTGTGACTAACTTACAATGAAAAGCAAAGACTCACCCATTTCATTGAGGCTGGAGAAGCCGGCGGTCATGGGTGCATGTTTGGGGGACTTTCCTAGATTTGGTGCACTGGAGGACCAAACTTTGCATCCCTCACCGAGTGACTTCAGTCTGCAAACAACAGATACCATGATGTCAAGACACCACCAACCAGAACTAACCTCTAAAACAACAACAAAGTAACCAAGTACAACAATATTGTTTTCAGGTTTCTTAAAATAAGAAACAAAAAGGTTGATGTCAGATAAGGACAGCCATCATACACAACATACATTTTTTTCTTAATCAAATTTCCAGAGATAATTGCTCTGCTTCTGTCCGGTCGGCACACTGCAATGCCATATTGATTGAAAGGTTTTGTTTTTCTGTTAGGAGAAATAATCTGTCTAGAAAAATATGAGAAAAGGCAATTTATTCTCGCCTGTGAAATCTGTAACAGAAAAAGATGATCGCGATCCTCGGGATCCAATTTTTGTCACTGCAGTTTCATCAGGTACTAACCCTAGAAAATGTTGTCTGCTACATTTATCTGTCAATATCTGTGTAAATCTGTGAGGAAAGGTTGGCTGCACAGATAGGTCAAGTGCCAAAAATGTTTTTTTTTATTTTTTCAAACAAATTGTATATTGAAAAATTTCAAAAAATGTGTTCACTTCACTTTTATAGTAATACAGCTATATGTGTTTATCAAGTCATCATTTAATATGAATCACTTCTGAAACTTTTCCCAAAATAATCTGTTCCGTACACTATAAATTGACTTCATCAGGTAAAACTGCTTTAAAGGTCCCATGACATGGTGCTCTTTGGATGCTTTTATGTAGACCTTAGTGGTCCCCTAATACTGTATCTGAAGTCTCTTTCCCGAAATTCAGCCTTGGTGCAGAATTACAGCCACTAGAGCCAGTCCCACAATGAGCTTTCCTTAGGATGTACCATTTCTGTGTCTGTAGCTATTGAGGAGGAGAGGGGGGGGGCAAGGTGGAGGGTGGGGGTGTGGCCTTGACCAACTACCACTTTGCTCATTTGAAAGCCATGATGTCTCTCTCTCATGGGTGGGCTAAATTCTCTGGGTGGGCAAAGCAGAGAAAGGGGAGGTAACCTTGCTCCTTATGACCTCATAAGGAGCAAGATTCCAGATCGGCCCATCTGAGCTTTCATTTTCTCAAAGGCAGAGCAGGATACCCAGGGCTCGGTTTACACCTATCACTTCTAGCCACTGGGGGGCCATAGGCAGGCTGGGGGAATGCATATTAATGTTAAAAAACCTCATAAAGTGAAATTGTCATGCCATGGGACCTTTAAAGCTTTAGTGAGTAACTTTTTTATTTTAATAAATGTCCGTTACATTCAAGCCATTGCCAAATGAGTTGCTACAAAGCTAATTAAGACTATCAGCTCCACACAACTCTCTCTGGATTTCTCAGTATGGCTTTGTACAGAAGATTGTGTCGTCTGGTAACTTTCCCGCACAGAAACTCGAGTGATGGTAATGACCTCTTCTGAAGAGTCCATCATCTTTTTTTTAATCCTCCGCGTCCTCCTTGGCTACTAGTGGCGCGCGGTCACGTAAGGCTTGTATCATGTGGACGCTCTGACAGTTTTGTTGTCACTCCTCATGGGGGCGGCAGAAACTACGCACTCTAGCTTTAACATTCATCACTGGTATGTAAATGAATTGTGCACATACTTCTCCTCCCCGCCGACCCTCTCTTTCTGGAGGGTGGAGCTCGGTCCCCAGGTGCGTCCTTTCTTCTTGCTGGTCGACAGGTCCTCCTTTTTACAAACAGCACTGCGTCCCCACGTCTTACTGCCATCGCTCGGTGTCACTGAGGGACAGTCAGATAACTCACATTACACTTCTACCTCACATTCTCTTTCTCTCACACAGGATGCTTTCTGACTTTCAGGTGTTTGCACTCACATCTTATGGCTCTGAGTCGGGGTATGACCCCCGGGCTGGCAGGCGGGGTGGTGCTCTCGCTCCCCTGAGTCTTCCTCTTGTCCACACTGGGAGACGCCTGAACGGTGATCTTATGCTCAAAGCCTACAGGTGAGCGAGAAGAGAAAAGTTTTTTTTACATGAATCATTTTTCATTTGTCAGACATTTCCTAATTTTGGAAACACACACACACAGCGAGGTGCTGACTTGTATGAGCTTCAATACAAATTGCGTCAAAACATGTCAGACACAGACGCACCATGGTGGCCCCGGGGTAAAAGTGCTGACCATCCTCACCAGTATGCATGTGGCCCAGACCTTCTGCTGCACGTCACTCCCCATCTCTCTCTCTCTCCCTTGATTTCCTGTCAGCTTGCTACTGTGTCTCAGTGTGTACAATTCCCAAAACAATATAATTCAAGCCATGCAAGTCTTCTTTGATTTTACCATGCATGATATATTGGAGAAACATTTCCATAAAACAGAGATATGGTCATAATGTTTGTCCTAGTTGTTTTCATTTTACTCAGTCTGCCCCTCCGTCTCTGTCTCCGGCCACTGCTTACTTTCCTAGACCCCTGCGTTGCCATTCTCCATCCATCCACTAGATGCCCTCAGACTCTCCCACCTGTCCCAGTCACCTGACTCTCCCTTCCACCTGCTCACCTGTCTCCACTTCCCCTCATCAGCCCCAGCAGTATATAACCATGCCCTTTTTTTTCTTTCTTTTTTTTTTCACTCATTCCCTGCCAGATTGTCAATGTTTGTTATGCTAGGCATACCCTTTGCTTTCCAGCCACCTAAATTTGAATTTGTATCTTTATACCTGGAACATCTGCCTGCCTGTAAGCTTATAAATCTTTACTTCGTCAATAAATTGCTGAACTCTTGCTGTTTGACTGGACTGTAACATATACTGTGGACTTCCCACAATACAATTCTAGTGTGTAAGAAACTGATGCTGAAACAAGTAGTCCATTAATCACCTGATGAAATGTCTTATTTCCCAATTTAGTCAGTTGATATTTTAGTTATTTACTTGTCAAATTAAACTGGAAGTATCACTAAGATTTGGACCACACTTTCCTCAAAAGCAAGTGTGAAGCGATGATGATACATGGAAATCACTGGATTTTAGTGTGGTTTTCCTCTTTTCATAATAAAGGAGATTGAAGTGGCATTTACTTGGCAGTGTGTCGGTGTACCGTAGATGCACTTTATTACAAAAACACCATGTAACTGGGAGCTCTGCCAGTTTAGTGCACCTGATTCATCAGATTAAAGCAAATTGAACAATCTGCCTGCAGATCCCTCTTCCACCCACCAGAGGGCAGACTGATACAGTTGCTGTCTCGGCCCAGCTTCAGTAATCTGCTCTTCTTGAAGTGTCCTTTTCTTTTCTTCACACTGGGTTTTTCCTGGTACATCTGGTGAATGATGATGTTCAGCTCTCGCTCCACAATGTCGATCTCCCTCTCGGCCAGCTCCTGCTCTCTCCTCCTCAGCTGCTCCTCCTGCTCCCTCTGCTCCTCGGCTGCTCGAGCCAATGCCTCCTCCCAGGACCTCAGCTCCTGAGGAAAGGAGAGGAGAGGAGAGGGAGAGAAGGATGCATAAGAGGATGAGAATGAGGAGGTGAGGTAAGGGGAGAGAGAGAACAGAAGAGGGAGAGGAACAGCATAGGGAGGATGAGGAAGAGGAGGAGAGCGAGAAAGATAGGAATAGAGGTTGAGGAGAGGTTATTAGCACAGCAGCACCTCCTCTAACACCTTTTGGCAATCTGCTTGTTGCTATGGTTGCTAAGGTGATTCTGATTTGCAAAAACGCCTCAGACAGATAGTGATGTTGTGAGATTCCTCCCACCCTAAATATGAAAAGGGACTGTCTGCTGAAATCTCTCTTCTGTTAAATAAACTCTAATGAAACACAGATAGTCCTCAAAATGTAAGTCTACTGAGCTGAACATTTCTCTAAAATTACAGACGTATTCAGCTAATAATAAATTCACCTCTGATAAGACCTGATTTGTGATCTGTGTTTTCAGATTTCTCACCTTCTCTTTGGCCCTGAGCTCGTCAAACATCTGCTGGATCTCCAGCCTCCAGTCTTCTTGTAAGGAGTGAAAGGACTCCAGAGGCATCTGAAACATGGCCGACTGCTCAATGGCCTGCAGTCTCTTCAGGATGCTGGTGAAGGAGGGCCTGCTGCGGGGGTTTGGGCTCCAGCACTCTGCAAGATAAGAGACAAAAGGAAGAGTTATTACTGAGGTTAGTGTCATGTATGATGTCTTTTATTGCCCTAATTGGATGCTTTTAACCCCAGTGATTTACAATAAGTGCATTTAACCTCTGTAGGAACAAAAGCTAGGTGGTGTCAAAGATGTTTTATCTGAAACAACTGACTTGGTGAAGCAAATGTTTTTATTTATAGGGCAGTCTTCTGATCCTGGCTTTGACTCATGTTATACTATTCAGAAAAGAAAATGATGCATGCCCCTTTCCATTCACAAAACACCACGTTTTACAGCTAACACTACATGAAAAGGTGTTTAAAAGCACAAAGGTAGTTTCTGCTGACACTCTTGCTTAAAGGATAAGCCTGGTGTTTTTTTTTGTCAAACAAATCGTATGACAACAGCAACACCATCAAATCCATCTCTCTGATATCCCACCCAGTCTGTAGTACTCAGCCCCAAACCCATCGTTCTATCGTACTAAAAACAAATCTTTCTAACATAAGTTTAATTTTTCAAAAAAAGTGGTGCATTTGTCAGGTACTTTTCTCAGGTAGAATCAATAGGCTCTAATCATTGCTGATTTTGGTCACTTTTTTCTCTTTTCCATTTCTGGCAGTAAATAAGGCAATAACGGAAGTAGAAGAGAGCAAGATGGGACAGCATATGGCAACCATAATGAGCCAAACCCTGACTGACAGTGTTGCAGAAACATGGTGCACACCTACAGTGATCAGTACTGCCTCGCACTAAACACTAAATTACAGCCATAACCATCTAAAAAGACAAACAAAAAGAAGCAGTTCATGTTTAAAAAAAAGAATAAAAAAGCTTCAACACACCAAGTAAAATGTTATTTAAGAGCAGGCTAAAAATATGGTTTACAGCAGGTAACATTTATTTAATAGGTAAAATAAATTAGCATAAAGAGTATGTGGATAAAAGATGGAGAGGGAGGAGATGAAAGTGAAATGATGACAGGAGTAAACAGGGCGAGCAGCGAGGGATAACAAAGGAGAGATTAGCGGATGAACATGGATAAGATGAAGTGGACAGAGAGGGGAAATGAGGAGCGGAGTGGGAGAGAAGTGGAGGGAGGTGACTGAAGTTGGCTGACAGTTTAGAAAAACCTGGCCCACAGCTTAGCCGTTCCGCATAAAAAAAAAAACGAACAAAAAAAGGCTTGGGAATAAGCACGTTAAGGCAGTTTGGATATATAAGGCAGGTGTGTGTTTAAACAGAAGACCTGAACTGTGAAACAAGAGCTGGTTAATACTCCACCACTGTTAACAGAGTTGCTGCCTGGATTGTTTGCAAGGTGAAAAGCAGAAATCTGGCCATGGGGAGCCCAGGCGCAGGACTACACGAGGATGTTTAAAAAGCAACTTAATGAAACTGTTCAAGACGGTCTCCATCCATTTTAACTCTTCGTGTTCATCTCAGCTCCCAGATGCAGAATAAAAACATCTGTTACCTCAAAAATTCAAGTACGGTTTGACCACTTTCATCATCTGTGACATGTTTAAAATTATATTTGATGACCGGTGTACAGTTCAATCCCAAAACACAGAGCACAATAAAGCTTTTGAAAAATAACTTGTCAACCATTAATGAATCGGATAAGTAGGAGGAAGTTGTACCCACAAAAAAAACTGTCAAGCTGTTTGTCTCGACTTAAGACAACTTGAAAATCACTTTCTCAACAAGGAAAGCAGCATTGACTCTCCGAATTATGAATAGCGGTATAATAATCATTCAAGAGTGTCCAGGCTGCTTACCTCCCAGCAGCTGAGCGAAAGGTTCAGGGCACGTTGAGGGGATGGGAAGTGTTAGCTTGTTCATGGCGACACCATAAGCGACCGCCAGCGCGTCTATCTCCCGGTAGGGAACCTCGCCGGTCAGCAGCTCCCACAGTAACACACCGAAACTGTGACGAGAGACAAACACAAGGATGGTTTTATTCATTTCTATGTTTTAATGTCACATCTGACGGCAAAAACTATCCTCGAATAGGACGATAGTGACCATCTCTTATCAGTGGCCACAGTTCCCACTACATTTATCTGACGAATGTAGGTACTAGTTACTGTAAAGATTTTATATACAAAACATATATATATATATATATATATAATTTGATTATTACTGATGCATTAATATTGTGTGTACATATAAACAGAATACACAAAGGATTTACAGTTATTCGTTCAACTTCTGATACATACATAAAATGACATACAATTACTAACATCTTTCAAATCGTGACATTTAAATCACATGGTTTAAATCAGTAGTGGTTAGAATGCAACAACAAAAAAAATTTGAAGTAGAGTTTGAAGTAGAGTTGTCTCCTGCAGCTCTCCCTCTCCCTTCTTTGTCACACAGGCAATGCATGCTTAGAACAGCCAATAGGAACGCTCTCTATCTCTGAAATGACCTGTGATTATTTTTAGCCATGTTTCTTATTACTATTACTCTAAATACATAGTACATATACGTAAAACATCTGGAGTTCACATTGTGACATGTTAGCCCCCCTTCGACAGCCCGCCTGAAGACGTTCTGTATAAATCGGGAGAATAAGGTGAAACACAGACACGAGTGCAGTACCTCCACACATCACTGCTCTTGGAGAAAAGTGAGAGCTTGATGACCTCTGGGGCCATCCAGGCGTATGTCCCGGCTGCACTCATCTTAGTGGTCTGGTGCCACTCTCTGGCCAGACCGAAGTCTGTGATCTTCAGGGTTCTCCCGCCCAAGTCGTCATGCTCCACCGGCTCCAGGATGAGGACTGAGGAGGAGCAGAATCTTGTGTTAAAATATGACAGCCCTGTACACACAGTATATTATGTTTTAGACAGAAAAATACAAACAAAAACTGCTTTAGTAATGGAAATGCTCACTGACAAGAGGTCAAACGGCAAAGAGAGCTCAACAAGTCAGGAATTATTACAGTAAAAATCCTGTTTTTGTTTAGTTTTTTTCACTAAAGTACAAGAAATGTACTGGTTTCAAGTTCTTAAATGTGAATTAGATTTTTTTTTTTTTTTTTTACTTCTTTATGATAGTAAATTAAAAATGTTTGGGACTTTTAGTCAAACAAAACAGTTTGAAGACCTCAGCTTAGCCTTTGAATATTGTTTCAGTTATGAATTATATATTTCATTATATAAAACCAAACAACTGATTTATGTATACAAAAAAAATCAGCAGATAAAATTGTCAAACTGTATAATGAATAGGATGGACTGGTAAATCATCAACATTTGACCACATAGTCTTGTTGATTGTTTCTGAGAGCAAAAACACCCTGAAAACCAAAACATGAAGTCAATTTTAATACTCTAAATATTTAACTGAACTGTGTCACATTCAAAAACAAAAGTGTAAAAGGTGTGCATGTTCAATAATAACAATCGTGTTTACAGTACAGGTGTGGTCGGACCAGTGTCCTAGTCAGGTTTCTGCTAGAGGGCACAACTGGCCCCTCTGGTCCAGCAGTGTGTGATGACGAGTGTATATTGCCCATACAGTGACAGTCATTGTAATGTATCATTGTTAATGTTACCATTTAACCTCATCTCTCTCTCTCTCTCTCTCTCTCTCTCTCTCTCTCCTCTCCCTCCCTTCCATGTACGACTTCCTCCATTTCTGCGTGAGGGCTGGTTATGGAAATATTTGGAGTGTTCACAGTTCACGGGCACTGGGAGGCAGGTGGGGGGTGCTTTCTGTCTCTCTCTCTCTCTCACTTATCTACAGGCGTATGCAAAGGGTGGTGGAGAGAGACTACACACACAGCAGTGTCTTTGTTTACACACACATGCACTCCTGCGTGCACACACACACACACACACACACGTGATAAAGGTGTGCCTCTCTGTGCTCTGCTCTGTCCACAAGCTTGCCAGGAGACCAGTTTCAGTGATAAAGAATTGATCTCAGACCAGTCTGTACATATTTCCATAGTTGGAGAGAAGTATTCACATCCTTTCCTTTAGTAAAAGTGGCAATACCACACAGTAAAAATATTCCATTACAAGTAAAAGTCCTACATTTAAAAGTTCTCTTTTCCCCTTCAGTGTTATATTATAATATATATGCTTACTGATGCATTGATGTGTGAGCAGTAGTTAAATGTAACTTTATATTACAGCTGAAACAATCCATTAATCAATTAGTCGACTGGCAAGCATTTTGATAATCAATTACTCGTTTCAGTCATTTTTTTAAGCAAAATTGCCAAATTCTCAGTTTCTCAGATGTGAAGATTTTATGCTTTTCTCTCTCAGATATGATAGTGAACTGCATGTCTTTGTCTTTCGGACTGTTGGTTAAATAAAACAATCAGTGGTAGAAGATTTACTCAAGTACAGTTTTGAAGTACTTGTATTTGAGTATTTCCAAGATAATTTTTCTTGGAAATACTAATATTTTTCTCTTCTACCCCACTATACTTCAGAAGGAAATATTGTAATTGTCCCTCCACTACATTTATTGGACAGCTGTAGTTACTGATAACCTTTCAGATTAAGATTTAACATTCAAACAAGATCAGCACATTGTTTAAGATGAACTTTTTTGGTCTGGGAACAGTTACAAAACTTTCACGTGTGTGTGAGAGACATTTCCCCTCTAAACCTCTCAAATGGCTTTCATTAAAATAATTGTTCAAGGCCCAAAGAGGTCACATTATTAATATTTAACAAGTAACAGCAAAGATTGGAAAAAACGTTAAAACATTAACACACATTTGTTTAACAGTACTTAGATTTGTTTTCTTCCTAACCCAGTTGGGAATCACTGGACTAAACTACCAACCAGTGTAACAGTACAAGTAGCTCAACTTAGCTCCACCTGGAACAGCTACAGGAGGTAAATGCTGCTTACACACTGTTGCATCAGTATAAAATAATGAATGTCATATATAATAATGTATCAGTCACAGTGAAATTTTTTCTGCAGGATGAGTACTTTTACTTTAGATACTTTCAGTACATTTGCTGATACTTCTGTACTTTTACATGCTGGACTTTTACTTGTAATGGATTATTTTTACATTGTGGTAGTACTTTTACTCAAACATTTAACTATGTCACCATGTATCATGGCCAGTAGTTAAAAATAAAAAAATATTCTGCTAAATAAGTGATAATGAAAATAATTAAGGGAGCAACAGAAAATAATTCGGCAACAAGTTGGGGCAAAAATGCCAAATATTTACGGATTCCATTTTCTCAAGTGTTAATATTTGCTGGTTTTCTTAGTCTTCTATTAAAGTAGATTGAATCGTATTAAATCTTATTTAACATGTCAACTTTTCTAGGCATTTTTCACTATTTTCTGATCAACCCAACAATTAATTAATTAATAGAGAAAATAATCATCAGATTCAGCTACAATTAAATTACTAGTTGCCCGACTTATAACGTTGAGCAGTTTTAATCTACAAAAATGCATAATATTTTATAAGATCACATTGTTGCTATGTCAAATTTCCAGCTGGCAGATAAATGTAGTAGCATGACAAGTATATATTTTGCTTTAAAATATAGTGAACAAGAAGTATAAAGTAGCATTGAAATGGAAAACTAAAAGTGAAGAAGTACTTCAAAACATGTCTCCCGTCATCTTTTCTATTCTGATGCTGTCGTCTCTGTGAGGGACAGCTGTCTCCTCGGGGCTAACTCTTTCTCTGGAAAACAAAAGATGGAGTCCAGACGGACTCGGAAAGAAAGATGTGTTTGCATGCTTAAATGGGTGTATCCTCCTCACACCGTCTACCGTTCCTGGTTCGTTTTGTTTGTATACAGTAAATATGGAGCACATCCATACGGGGAAAAAGGACATCATGGCCTGTAGGTGAAGGGCGGGGTGGGAACAGAGAGTACAGAAAAAGAAGAGGCTAACGAGGAAAGACAGAAACTGAGGCCTGTTTACAGAAACTGAACGCGTGAGCGAAGCAGCGCTTCCACCTGCTCCTCCTGATTTAATTATAACATCATCGTGTTACTTCGCACTCTCCATGCAGCTTCTCGACACCACCTGCGAATGTTCATTCATTTATCCTGCCACAGGTTTTCACTACCGCCAGCGGTTCATCCATACGTCAAACACCAAGGATCAACATGTTTGTATTCGACTGGCAGCACAGAAACCTGAAGTGCAGCGTTACACAAATAACACCCGCGAGGGCATCGGAGGCATCACAGCACATTTTATCAGAGAGGGAGGGCGGAAAAAGTCCTTAAGGATAATGTGGCTTTTACACAATGCAGTGCAGCTGGAAATGTTATCTCAAAATAGAGCAAAGCACACAAATGAGATGAAAGCGAGAAATACAGCTGACAAGCTCCCTGGTTACTACAAAGTCTTCCATAGCAACATGCATCATGGGAAATATAACAGGCCTGGATGTGTCATTGATTCATCACACTATAATATGTCAATTTTACTATTATAGTAATCAACAGGAATAACTGCTGCTGCACTGCTCTTTAAATGCCACGATCAAATAATGAACTTTCAGTGTTTCAGTGAAGATTCAAGCATTCAGTAGCTGACCCAATTATTTTTATATGCAAAGAGTATCCGTCCTCCACTGAGACCTTTCTGTGCAAAGCTGATATCAATCAGACTTTATCTTATCAATGACCTGTGTTATGTTTGTAACCTACAGAGAGCTACTAAATAATGTCTTGCTGATAAAACACGAGTCTGCAGTTAGTTAGCAGCTCTGTGAGGCTGTGATCAAAACCAAACGGTGAGATATATAAAAAAAAAATTAGGTCCGAAGTTTGTTTCTGACCTGAAAGTGCTCATATTTTGCTCATTTTCAGGGTCATAATTGTATTTAGAGATTGTACCAGAATAGGTTTACATGGTTTAATTTTCAAAAAACACCATATTTTTGTTGTACTGCACATTGCTGCAGCTCCTCTTTTTCACCCTGTGTGTTGAGCTCTCTGTTTTAGCTACAGAGTGAGACATCTCACTTCTGTTCCAACGTGGCATCATGACTTTGCGTAAACATACACGGCACTTTCCTGAAGCCAAATGGCGTGTTATCTGTACGCATTTTCAGCTATCCACGTGTATGTCTACGCTGTATACAGCAGATGTAAACAAACCCACCACGTGGCGTCGTCACGTTGCGTGTTATCGCGAGAACGTCACGCGTGTAAATTAAAAAAAAGGTTGGGTTTAGGAAAAGAACACAGGGAAAGGCTTTAGTAACACAAAAAACTGACAAAAACACAGAAAATAATGGCAAAAACACGCTTAGGAAAACAATAAACGGTTGGGTTTAGGAAAGAAACATTGGGGAAGGCTTAAAAAAAAAAAAAGAAACGGCTGAAAATCACCACACGCGGGACACAATCCCAGCTCTCCTGGGTGAAAGTCCTGTGTTTTACCCATCCACCACCCTAACCAACCTCCTCATGCAGACCTACGTCCCTTTATACTACTCGCTACGTAATGTAGGTCAAGGGCAGGCAAATTGCGTTGATAAACACACTAAAAAGCAATTATGCGTCTTGATAACACGCCAAAATGGCTTACTAATTGGCGTGTTATACATACGCCACTTCATGAGATCAGTCTGTCTGTTCCATCTTTGTTGGGAGTCGCACATGCACAGTACGTAGGTAAGGACTACTAGCCAGTCAGAAGCAGAGTATGAGGGCGTGCCATGCTAGCAGCTAGGCGAGCATTATAACATGCGTTACAAACAAGGTTATTATAGTTTTGCATTTTTCATTAGTTTTTATTTTTATTTCATTTGGACTTTTTGTTTTCAAATTCAGTTTACTTTTAATTAGTTCTTAAAGTGGGTTTGCTAGTTTAGTTTTTTTTTAAATGCTTAGTTTTTATTAGTTTTAGTGTTAGTTTTAGTCTTTTTTGTAATATGGGTTATTTGTCAGGGCCAAGATTCAAAAAGGTCAGAAAAAAGTATTGTGTAATAATAACAAAATAATCAACAAAAACATCATACAATTTTAGAAATATGTATTCACAATGTATTCAACAATAACACCAGTACATAAAATGTACATATGGGCACAAATACGTAAACAGTCTACACAAGACGTCGCAGTAAGTGCAAAATGTGTAAGTGACGTGTGCCAGGAACAAACCTAAATAGCCAACAGACTAAAGAAGACATACACGAACAGCATGTATTCAACCCATTTTTGAGCCACACATGACATTGCTGTCAGAGTGTCAGGGAGCTCAACTGAGAAAAGAACATGAAAAATAAAAATAAACTCTAGACGGCCAACACATTTAGATGAACCATCTCAAAATGAACTAGGCAACTCAATGAATTGGGCTGCCCAGCATTAGATGCATGTGCTGCAGCTCTATAGCTAAGCTCTAATCATTGCAGTTGAATAGCAATACAATACTGCATATGTTGTACTTGACATCATTACATGACAACAGTGAATATTTTGGACACTTCAAGTACACTGAGATCCAGACAGCTGGCAATATAAAGCACCATCTCAGCTGGAAGCTGATGTGGTTTGATAAACAAATTAACCAACGCTTCCTCCCGCTTGTGGTGTTGTTGCGTATTTACTAACCAGCATCTATCGGGTCGCTGGTGAAAGCACTCCTGTAGTGTTTTCTGTCCTGCGGTTGTCTCCGTCATGCTGCCTGGCCCTTACATTACCGGAGGTAGCTTCTGTTTCAGGGGAGGGGGGCTTGGCGTTCTCCTTTACCTTGTTGAGGTCTATGGTTGAGGTACCGGTAAGCTAGGTTGCCCTCCTTGTGCACACTTCTTAAATGTACTTTCAAATTCAAGGGATTTTTCCCTTTTAATAAATTGTCCACATATTTTACGACCTTCCACTGCGAGGCACTTGCTTTTATCTGACACACAGTCATTTTCAAAGTAATCCCAAATAGGACTCTGCTGCTTTCTTCTGACTTTCGGTACCGCCATGATTCCAGGTGAGGGGCACGGACTATGTTGTGTTCAATAAAACATGGAAAGTCTGAATTTCTGGGTTACCAGTCGTAAACTGTATAGATGTCTATGGTCGGAAATGTCAACTCTGAAAGATATAACGTTATTTGCTCTATGAAAGACATTGAAAAAGACGACAACTAAGGACATTTACTCTATAATTTTATTTTAGTTTTGCTAAACACATTACAGTTTTAGTTAGTTATCGTTTTTCTGCAATGCCTCGTTTTTATTTTTATTTCAGTTAATGACAATGTTTTTTCCCACCTAGTTTTTGTTATTTCGTTCGTTTTCATTAACGATTATAACCTTGGTTACAAAGTGACGCACGTTTGTCACGGAAGTGAAGGCTGGACTACAATAGAGCTGTTTGGAGCAGTTTGTGAACAGTGTTTTCTGTTGGAGATGGGAAGTCCCTTTGGGGTGGACTTTGGGATTTTTCACTTTTGTAAACCTATAACGTGAATAAAAAACACAAAGGAAAGGGAAAAAAGACAAAAAGCATAATATGAGAACTTTAAGCCTCAGTGGTGAAGTAAATGTAAAGTTGTAGTAGTAGCAATGCTCATATTTAACAGTGTACACCATCTTATATAAGCATCTTAGCGTGCTAACATTGACTTATGTCTACTAATAGCACTAAAGTACAGCTGAGGCTGAAGGTAATGCCATTAGTTATGCAGGCATGTGTTCACAAACCAAAGTATTGGACAAATTATACATTTTGATTTTGATAGCTGACAGATATTGCTAGCCCTGGAGCCACATTGCAAGAATTACTGTACATTTTGCAATTAAACTAATTTTAGTATCAAGTTAATAATTAGTATTATAAAGTGATCCTGTTCTTGCTGTTGGTTAGGGCTTTCTCATTATTCTCATTTATGATTAACATGCACATTATTTTCTCCCTTGTTTGGTCAATGAAATGTCAGAAAGTAGTAAAAATGCTCGGTGTAATTTCCCAGAGCCCAAAGTGGCCTCTTCAAATAGTATGTATTATTCAACCAACAGTCAACAAATCCAATACAGTCAAAATAGTTGCCAAATAATTTTCTGTCGTTAGACTAATCGACTAATCGTTACAGCTCTGTTGATATGAGCACCCTGATTACGTTTCTTATGTCCAGATGTTCCAGATTTGAAAGGGGTTCTACTCCAGAAAAGATATCCAGATAATGTAGAAAATAGGCCCTGGTCTGTGTGATGCCTTGTGAAAGTGTACCAATACCATTTAAACCCATTGAGGACTGGCACGCTGTGAGTATGCACTATTTGTCATTGAGTGCAGACTTTGAGGACTGCAGGGTTTAGGGCACACAGTATGAGACGTTATAGCATGTTGCAGTTCTGTCACAGCCAAGTATTATTGATTAGCTGTCAAAAACATCCGCTGATTGTGGCTGGGTTGGTTCAGTGGGTAGAGCAGGCGCACATATACTGAGAGGTTTATGCCTCGACGCAGAGGTCCAGGGTTCGAATCTGACCTGGGACGATTTCCTCTTCCCCCTTCTCACCTAGCTGTCCTATCAATTAAAGGTGGAAAAGCCCAACAAAATAATCTTTTAAAAAAACATCTGCTGATTGTCAAACTTTTAGAAAGAAATCAGAGAGCGCAGCGGTTTCCTGCACCGTGTGATTAAGTGTTGATTTAACCTTTCAACTGCCGCCGCTCTTTCCTCCATCCTTGGACCCTGACCCCGGCTCAGTGTTGTGTGTTGAGAAATGCCACTGAGTCAATGTTCAAACACAGGAGTAACCAGCGAGGCTTTAACCTGACTAATGATCTCCAGACTGGTTAGTCAGTGCATAAAGCAGAGGAGACACATTAGCTTACAGCCCACTCAGATATTTCCCCACAGAGGAATGCAATCCATGGCCCTTTTCTCTGAGTGGTGGTATTTCTGTCAGAGCCACTTCCATCAAAGTTTATAACACTATAAACAAACATGTTTGGCATTAGGTGGTTCTTATCTGGAAACTCTCTACAGAAGAGGACCAGAGAAATGAGGATACACTATAAGTTTAGGATGGAGTATTTGATGCAGGCTTTTGCAGTTTTTAAAGTCCACAGATGTGTATTTAAAGTTGAGCTAAAAAGATATATATTTTTGGTCCATTTGATGTCTGCGTTATAACTGGTCAATAAAGTAGTGAAACTGACCTTCCCTGATTTATTTTGCAATCTTTGGCCTGATCTTGTCTAAACCACAATCTTTAATCAGTGGCCTCAGAGCTCAAAGTCCAGTCTGATCTCATGAAGTGGCGTATGTATGACACGCCAATTCATATGCCATTTTTGGCGCGTTATCAAGACGCATACTCACTTTTTAGCGTGTTCATCAATGCTGTTTTATTTATTTTTATTTGTAGTTTATTTAAATAGGGACAGATACAAAAAACATAGATTATTACAGAAATAACAATCCAATGCCTGTATCACAGTGTTTGTAGCCATGGCTAATTCGCAACACCTGTCCCTAGGAGGGCTTTTAACATTTCAAATAATAGAAGAAGTCAAATTTTGTTTGGCCTCCATTGACTTACATTACCTTGCGATTGCATGTGAATTTACGCCGTAGTGAGTAGTATGAAAGGGTGAAAATCCGTTTACATTTTGGCAAAATGACAAATGAAATACCCCTTCAATCACATATTGAGACAAATGCATTCTGTATTTCTGCACTGGATCTGGATTTCCCAACATAAGATGAAAGCCACACCATGATAGAGACTCAATGAAGATACGAACTTCACAAAAGTGTTCAAATCAGTTTTTAGAGTTGACACCAAAAGACGTGTTAACCTTTTCTTGTTTTGTGTTATTTTGGCCCCATTCAGTCTGCTGTGTCATTAACTTGTTGTTATGGTAACAAGGGCAGAGGTCACAGTCCGAGCCTATGATGCTGGGAAAGAGGAGAAGAAAACCCTGCTGCGTCTATGAGGATGCTTGGTTTTTTCTTTTTCTCACTTAATTTACTGTTTAAAAGGGCGCTCGACTGATTTGAGGATTACTATTCCTCATGTGAAATCTTCATTTTCTCAGTGAGCTTTCTAAAGTCTGAAAAATAACCTTGAACTTTTTTTTTTTTATAAAGAAACACCTACGTTACAAAGTGGTGGGCAGAGAGTCTGACAGATTTGGCAGTTTAGAAAGTAGGGTCTAATGATGCATTATGGGAATGATAGCATCCAGAGTTTAACCCGCACTCAAGATTGGGAAAAGTCAAGGTCAGGATATCTCAGCATCTATTGCTTTTTTTGACCATTTGTTTTAAATCTGCCACATTCATGTCAGCCAACATTCTGGGAAGTGCCCCTTTAAATTCAGTGGATTCTCTATTGGAATCAGAGCATCTACTGTATATAATCAACAGTTTAGGAAGTGTAGCCTTACTGTTCTACCATCTGGTACGTAAATCGTTGATGTTCCGGATTTGAGGAATAAACTTCTCCAAGACAGAAAAAAAAACACAACAACCATCATGAACATTATTTCTCTCAGTGTATGAGAGCAGTTAGCAAGGTTTTTTGCAGACATTTCCTTTTTTCTCTTTCTAACCCATCTTCCCTTTCCCCTCATTAGTCGCTTTTTCATCCTCCTCTCTTATGCAAACACAGGTGTAGTTGTAGGGTGGAACAGCTGTTGCCGTGGCGCCAAATCAGCAAATCAGATTCCAACAAACTCGCGAAAGAGTCTCTGATATCTCCCTCTAACCCTCCGCAGCTCACCAAACCTTCACAGCTTCTCATCCCCTGCATGCCCAGGTCTGCTGGTTGTTTAGGCTAACAGCACCACCTCAGTGCTGGTCCCAGCCGTCTGTCAGGGTGACAAATACAGCAACTTGACTGACATGGCAGCTAGCCGACAGTGCATCAACAGATGAGATACGGGCCCATGGGATGCTGAGCAGCCAGCTCCCCCCGCCCCTGTAGGCCCGACGTCTCTGTTTCGGCAACGATCAAAACCTTGCCAACAAAAAAAGGAACCTCCCCCTCCAACCATACTGCCTTACGACTGTCTCTTCATCTTTGCATCCCTTCTTTTCCCAAATAATCATCCCCTCTTCCCCTCCCTCCCACTGCCGGTGCCCACTGCCTGACTGTCTGCTGTTGCAGCTGTCGCCAGGCTGGCTACCATCACAACACACCGGGGAGAAGAAATGGAAGAAGAGACGCAGGGAAAGCAAAAAAGTGCAGGGAGTCAAAAAAACAGAGTAACTGAGAGGTCGATTGTGTGTACATAATGTGGGGTGTTGGTGGGAGTGTGTGTGTGTGGGGGGGGCAGAAGATGAGGGGGCAAACGGGTGGCGGTTTGAAGATGATGAATGGGGGAGGGAAGACAGACGATGAGAGGAGGAAGGAGGCAAGAAAGGGACACAAATGACAAGAGTGAAGAGCTGCAGAAATGAGGGCAAGCGGGTAGAATGAAATATGGCGAAGAAGCAGCCGAAAAGGGAGGAAGAGCCAGTGCAGGAGAGTACGAAAAGGCAAGAAACGGAGAGAGAGAGATGAGGGTGAAAAGGAACAAGCACTACGAGAAAGAGGGTAATAATGAGTGGATGAAAAGATGCGGGCTGCTAGAGGTAAAGAGAGATGACTGGAGGGAGAGCTTTTGTCATTTTCCTGGCAGCACATACCAGATGTCTTTGTATCTCAATAGGTCTCTCCATTTTCCTTTGGCTTTCACACATCTCGTCTCTCAAGAGATTTCAAGCACAGGAAGACATGAAAGATCTCTCCAAACACACACAAAAACCTTCAAATAACCTAAAATCCATGTCTATTTAATTCAAATACAGTGTGAAAAATTCAAACTGTTGTTTCTCTATCAAAACCATTCAGTTTAGTTATCTAAAAGTTGGAAAATGTAGCAGTGTGGTAACTGCCTCAAACAGACAGGACTTTGACGGCATTTAGAGCATCTCAGAACATAAGCAACACTCAATTAAGAATAAAAACGGATCAACACCAGAGTGAGACGTGCAGCGAATCACTGGGTGTCTTCCCCCCCCACCGCCCCCCTGCTTTGATATGGAGGTTGTAGTGAGTATGCTCCCATGTCATTGATACCCTGGCTTGGGTCCACTTGTACCACCACAGGCCATCAGGGCTCTAATCCTGAGCCGCACAGTGGCACAGTTTCACCCTGCAGCCATTCACGTTGTCTCCACACAAACACAGCTGCCAGATTCGTGTGACCAGGCAGCCTCTCTCTCAGAAGAGATTGAGGTATTAAATGAGGCGGCTTTCTCTAGGCTCTTTTTGTGTTGACTGTGTGTGTGTGTGTGTGTGTGTGTGTGGTATGAAAAAGGGAGTACTTACAGTGTGGGAATTTTTAGAGAGATTTGAGCTTTTTTACTTATGAAAGATTTGAACTTTTATGGCTCCTTTAGTTTGACGAATTGCACAGAAGTTAACTTCTTTTGTGTGCTACAATATGGAGCCAAATTCAAGGCGGAATTTACCATTTCCAACGTTCTAGTGGGTAAAAGAGGAAACAGGCGGTTTTAGCTGGGTGCAAAAATAACTACAACTTTTGTTTCCTTAAATAGGCTTTAGGACAACGTTGGCACAAAAAAAGCAAAATAATCACCTCATGTATTACTTTGGTGAATTTAATTCACATCTAATAGCTCTGATGAAGGCGTCACAACAAAACTTGTCAGTAAAAATCACCAAAATTCCGATCTTTTTTCACTTATTTTACAAGGAGTGTCACCTATTGTTCTTATTAGTTATGATGCAAAAAATGCACCGACTAACAAACAGCTTAATTCAACTTTCCAGTGCAAATCCAGTCATTACAACTATTTTCTTTCTTTAAAAAAAAAAAAAGTCTTATAGCATGAAAAGACCTCTGAGTGAAAATTGATAAAAACAATAATCCATCGAAAAACTGAGCAGTGTTGTATGTTGAATTCAATATTGCATGTCATTTTAATTTGTGCATAAGTTATACAGAAGATAGACCTGAGCTCTCAGTGGGTTGTCCAGGAATCCACTAAAGTGTAAAACATGACACGTATACATGTCAAATCTCTCCTGAACATAAACGTTGAATAAAACATTACATTCTAGTATTGACTCTATACACTTTACACTTCTGTTGTCTGACTGAAGTGTCCTCTACTTGACTCCACTATGAAACTGGGTGAAGGACTTTCGGCTCGGGGGACACCCAGCGCCCTCTCTGCTTGGCCCGACTCCCCACTCTCCGTGCCAGGCTGCTGGCAAACAACAATGACCCTCTAACAGCAGAGTCAACAGCCACCCAACATACGTACAACAGCACAGGAGATGCCAATGTGTGTGACATTACTGTGTTTATCGCTTTGTCTACTGAAATGTATGGCTTTGCCCCCGTATAGTGGTGAGAAACAGAAAGTCGTATTGTGTTTATATTCAGGAGCATTATTCTGCAGGAAACTTTGACTTTACGTAACCAAAACTCATTTGATAGCTAAAGTAAAAAACAAAAAAACAAAGAAGAAAGTAAAACACAAATGTTTTGTCTCGGAGTTGTTTTCACCTCTGGTTACACTACTTTGTCATCTTGGATTTAATTTCAGACGACCTCTCGTGCCGTTGCTTCTCAGACGCTCCGTCTGACTGAAGAGCTGAGGTGAATTAGAGGCGATGATAAGGAAAGGCACTGCCTGTGGCGTTTTAACGTTGGTGTTTGCTGCACAACTGTTCGCCTGTCTCTTGACACAGAGTAAAATAACTTGCTCTTTGGGCCTGCTTTGCAGACAGGGATTTAGAAACACTAGAAGCTATAAGATGTTCCAGCTTTCGGTCTGTTTATGCAAATACACTGCAATTATATAATCTACTGGTGTTACAGTGTGTGTGTGTGTGTGTGTGTGTGTGTGTACTTGTGTGTATGGATACAGTTTCGTGATCAAAAAATGTGACAAAATCTTAACATTTGAAAAGTGATCACGAGCAGCAAATCAAACCACAGTGTGTTTCACTAAAACTGTTACTCAGCTGAATTATGCAATTCATAATGTACAACAACATACAGCAGGAGGATGTGTAAATGTGTGTCAGTATGCTTGGCAGGGCCACAGAGAGCCTGAGCTGCACTGCAGTAAAAGAGAGCAGCAGGGACTCAACACTGTTAACTGGCTTCATATCAACTTTTTATTGAGCAGTGGAGAAAATAATTGGGGGTGGGTGTGGGTGTGTGTGAGTGTGTGTGTGTGTTGGCGTGTTGGCACATGAATGTGTATTTATTTGCAATCATGCAGCCATTGACTGGGTGTCACTGTTTGGTTTAGTTGTGTCACTGTAGCCCTCCCTCTCACTCACTGAGACAGACTGAAACTCAGCAGTGTTCCCATCTGACAGCGAGA
Source organism: Perca fluviatilis (assembly GCF_010015445.1). NCBI lineage: Eukaryota > Metazoa > Chordata > Actinopteri > Perciformes > Percidae > Perca > Perca fluviatilis. The sequence continues at coordinate 32,641,460 of NC_053113.1, read as the reverse complement.
CAATACAAACATCTGTTAGCAGTGTGGCCGAGTTCATGTGGTGCCACCGTGCCAGAGAACTGAAAACAGTCCAAAGTCCTCCTAACAATCCTGATTCTCTTCACGGTTTGTTGTCATCAGCCTGACTTTTAGTTTGTTGTCAGGTACTATAATTTTCCCTCAACCTGCGTTCTCAGTCCACTACTACTGAGAAAAGGTCAAATCAACCCTTCCACAATGTGAATCGTGTCTTATTGCGCGGTGCATTCTGGTCTGATCAGGCGACTGTCGGTGGAGAACTCATCTCTCTGGTTTTCTCCCTGTTGTTGCAGCTGTCAGAATAACACTGAGTCTAAAATAAAATGTCCTGACACACATTTTTACCCACATTTGATGTCTGAGATTGGTGCGAAATTAACTCCATTTGGAGCTGCAGTGGAGATACTGAATCTCAACATGACATTAGATGTTTAGTCTGAATGGATATTGCCAACAGAGGAAAAACACAACAACAGATTGCTCCCATGCAAACAGAAAACATCACTGCTACGGTATGTTTGTTGGGTGAATTTGCTGCTTTAAGAAGCATATACCCACACTAGTGGTGCTTTACGCTAAAAGCTAATGTCAACATGCTAACATGGTCACTGTATGCTAACATGCTGATAGCAGGTATACTGTTTATCATGTTCACCATCTTAGATTAGGATGAGAACATTTGCCATTTAGCACTAAATGCAAAGTACAGAGGCTGATGGGAATGGCATTAGTTTTGCAGATATCTGCACCTTAATCAAAGTATTCGGCAGATTAAAACTGACCTGATGATGGTGCTATATGAAAAGTTATGGTATCACCAAAGTTATTACAATTCATCCTGAGGCGGGACATGGATGTATGAACCATATTTCACGGTGATCCATTGAATAGGTGTGGAGATAAAGCACTCAAAACCACAGATGTCAGGCTATATCTGCTCGGATAAAGCCTGACATCCGGCGCTCCCCTTCCCCTATCTCTGCTATGTATTTTGCAAGAGCACCATTGCTTCATCCAGGGCTTAGCACTGCCCAGGACGGTTGTGATTGGTTTAAAGAAATACAAACATGCCAGAGCGCCAGTTGCACCCCTTCTTTTCCCCTATCCCAGAATAGATAAGCGGTGTAGCCAGACCTTACTCCAGGGCTGATGCAGCACGACTATGGATATCTGCACCAAATTCCATAGCAATCCATTTCATATGTTTTTTACTTATTTCAGTCTGGACCAGTGGTGGTGGACAAAATGAGGACAGTAACCTTTTTCTGTGGCTCACTCAATATCATTGGAACTTCATTTAATTGTAATGTATCATTTAAATATATTTATTCAAACAGTAATGCACATAAATTTACTTGTTCAGTTCAAGATGATTTGGAAAGCTTAGTATGCTACATCTACTTTGACTCAGGTTGTCATTAAAGGGAATTTGTTTTAGATTATTATCTGCTTGTGCTGGTGTTCATATGGCTGCAGTTGTTAAATAATGTGTGTCTTTGACTTGAACTTGAAGTATATTGATATAATGAGGCCTGCAGTACAGACAGTCGCAGATAGTGGAAAATTGCAGTCTAGAGTCCATCAAGGCCGTTAGCCTTAATCTGTAGCCAACTCACTGAGAGAGAGAAGAATGGTTTGACCTCCTCTCAAACTGGCCTTATACTTCTCCCTATTCCAGCCTTCATCTCTTCCTCCCCCCATCCATATCTCTATTCCCTTTCCCAACCAAGCCTCCAGGGGTTTCTCCACAGCCACTGCATTCCTTTACCCATCCTGCCTTGCTTCCATCCAGTCGCCCCTCGCTGCCTCTATCTCTCATCCTTCGCCCCCCATCCCCCCTGCAGTGACTTCTGCCATTGTGGGCCCTGCCCTCTCGTTCTTTCTTGGGCTGCTGTATGAGAATGGGGTCATTGTTGCCCTGTTGCAGTGTGTACATGAGTGTGTACATGAGTGTGATAGTAGGAGTGAGTTCTCTGCCCAAGCGCCAGCATGTCCTGCTGCCCGACCTCCATATGCACACTGGCCTATTACTCACACCCCAAGCGTGCATACATTGCCCGCAGAAATTAAAACACAGCCTGACGTGTAATCATTCTGTCCCAAGAGCCCAATTTCTACTGGTGAACATGTTCCCCTCACTTTTCACTTTTCAGTAGGTAAGAACTACTACCCAGTCAGAAGCAGAGTATGAGGGCGTGCCACGCTAGCAGCTAGGTGAGTATAATAACGTGTGTTACAAAGTGACGCATGCACGTTTGTCACGGAAGTAAAGGCTGGACTACAATAGAGCAGTTTGGAGTGGTTTGTGAACAGTGTTTTCTGTTGGAGATGGTAAGTCCCTTTGGGGTGGACTTTGGGCTTTTTCACTTTGTAAACCTCTTACATGCACAAAAAAAGATATATAACACAATAAAGGAAAGGGAAAAAGGAAAAAAGCATACTATGAGCACTTTAAACACAAGGCTGAAAAGGGAGTGAAACTGTAAATATGCTACTATCTATCAGGATTGGGTTGCAGCTCTTCATAAATCCAAATTTAATTAAAGCACTAGGTCAGATGTGTTGACTATATCCCATAACCTCTTTTAGTCTTCAGTCTAATATGTAAATCAGCAAGCTAACGTTAGCTTTGTCAGTTGGTTCAATTCATATATATATATATATACTGTGTATGTCTGTCTATCTATCTATCTATCTATCTATCTTCGGGTTCTACGTATATCTATGGGTTCAGCTACATAACCTGGTAGTTACCAGGTGTAGCAAAAGTCAGACAGACAGATTTTGACGACCATCTCTGTTCGATCGAAATCTTGCTCTGTTGAATTCAATTTGCTGGGAGTTTTTTGACCCCACACCTGGAGAGGTTTATCTCGGTTTGTCTGTAAATATTGAGCAACAACTAATCCTTTGTAAAAGTAGGTATAATTAGGTTTAGCGTTATTCATGCATACAAGGAGAATGTGTTTCAGAGTTGTAGTATCCATGCAGTTTAGAATATTAGATTATGCTAACCTAGCTAAAGTTATCAGGTGATTTTGACCTGACCAAGGCTATTTAACTTCAGACTAAAGTTAGTAGCATGACATTTTATAATTTGAGATAAGTGGTGTTAAAATTGTGTCAGTTTATTTTTGTGTCAGGTCAAATGTGTTGACCGTATCTCGAAATTGGGTCATACTAGCAAGCAAACGTTAGCTTTGTCAGTCGGTTCAGTTAGCTACATAGCTACGTGGCAGTTACTGGTTGTGAATACAGTATTTAGTTACAACTAATCTCTACATTAGCTTGTGTTGTACAACCCATTGCTATTTGATGAATAAATCTCCACATACGTTATACTACATTACGTTTAAACTTACAAACAGCAACTACCTCCAAGTCTCTATCACTGAAACTGATTTTAAGTAGTTAAGTATTAAGTTAATACAGTATTGCTAGCTCACACTCCAGTTAGTCACAGTCTCGGCCTCCACCGCTCTGTCTGTCTAAGGGATTATCAACCAGCACTGGCCTCCACTCTAATCCTTTCCTCAACAGACTCACTTACATTCTCACACACACACACACACACACACACACACACACACACACACACACACACACACACACACACACACACACACACACACACACACACACACACACACACACACACACACACACACACACACACACACACACACACACACACACACAGCCAGATGCAGGCTTTTCAATGGCAGCGACTATTTGCCATATCTCGCCTTGCTAATCTGTTAACTGGCTATTACAGCAGCATGTGCTGTTGTTGATGTCATGGTAGCTAGTTTAACACCAAAATTAAAGGAAAAAGCCCAAGGAAATCTATTAGATAAATTTGTATTTTCTTGCTTTAATCTAAATATTCCTCTATGAGCAAACAGCATACTTGACAAGCCTGCTTCGAGACACAGGGCTCCCTGTTCAGATGATTGTTGACTGTGTAAATATGGCGTCCATTTGAAAGTTCCGTGGTCACAACAGGTAATGTCAACCATGACCATGTCTATTAGGCTCTGCATTGACAGTAAAACATCACAGAAGCTTCATCTGGGACCATAAAATTACAACTTATATTCACATTTGTTTTAATAAGAGTTGAATTAAGGTGGATACATCTTATCTATCAGGTGTTAAATGGGAAAGACAAAGATTAGCGGTATGTATTTAAACATTTACAGTGAGACATTCCAGTCATGTAAGAGCAGGCGGCAGGTACAGATATGACCTGGCCTGTGTCTTACTGCGAACAGGTGATCAGCTCACCTGTATTGTCTTACCTGCAGCTGACTCAAAGCCTCTATAGAGCTCCATATAAAGTGTCAGTGTACATGTACTTTAAAAAGGAACCATGACTTAGTCTCATATCCAGGCAGTAGTAATAAAAGTGAGAACTGAGTATATTAAATAAATATTATAATATATTTGACCAAATACACCTCTTTATTTTATAAAGTTATAATACCGATTACTATTGGTGATTTCGGAAAATTCAAAATATTGCAGATAAGGTGGTGAGATTAATTTCATTCAACTAGGCCTACTACTCGCTTACTTTTGGTTCATAAAGATGATGAAAAAATAACTTTTAGGTTGTATCAGGATATTATAATATAATATATAATATAATAATATAATATCTATGGTGCTGAAGCGATTAGTCGATTAATTGATTACTCAATCGACTAACTTAAACTGCAACACACTGGTTCCAGCTTCTCAAATGTGGATAGTTACTTATTTTCTTAGTGTTCTGTAAACTGAATATCTTTGGGTTTTGGACTGTTGATCAGACAAAAAAAGACATTTTAATGTGTCAAGTTGCAACTTTTTCAGCATTTTATAGACCATACAATTGAAAAGATATTTTGCTGATTTAAATCCAGCTCTGTGTCATGGCAGTGTGGGCAGTGTGTTTAGATGAACGGTGTTTGGCTTCCCTCAGTGGTGCCAGTGCACAGAGCTCCCTGTGGAGCAGAGCAGCGGAGGTCTGCCGAAATTGGAGCAGAAAAGCGTAGGTTCGCCGAAATTTGTCTGATCTCAGCAGACCTCCGCTGCTCTGCTCCTCCATGCACTGGCGCCATGGAGGGAAGCCAAACATCGTTCATCTAAACACACTGCCCACATAAAGATGGCACAGAGCTGGATTAAAATAGGCAAAGTATCCCTTTAATTGATTAATCAAGAAAATAAAACAGATTATTTGAAGATGAAAGTTGCACCCATAGTGATCAAGGGCACTCTGAACCTTTCCATTGTTTCTACTTTAATCCCACATGTCAGTCGAGCCAATCCAAGAGGACTGGTGCCCTATGCTTTGAGAGACTGGAGGCTGATCCAGGATCAGAGACAGGTAAGGTGTGACCACAGGGACCATGACCTGCCAACCCACAAACATGCTGTGACATCACACTAAGGAGGTCACAGTAATCAGATTATCCCCGTTACACAGACTCACTGTGGGCCTTGACTGACCTACAACACTCAGGTTAAAACAAAGAATACACTCACACATGCCCAAGGACATGTCTTAAAAATCTTTAACTTGGCAGGGATAAAATTAGATGAAAGCATTTGAGTGGGCCAAAAATAAAAAATCCCTGGGTTGTAAAATGTTTGTAAAGCTTCAAACACACTGAGTCTATGAGCAGTGTCACATTTTGCCTTGATGAATTATTCTGTGGGAGAATAAAGATTGTGTGTTTACTGAGCGCAGAAGCTGGCTGATGGAAGACAGGAGAGGCTCGGGGCCTGAGCTGCTCTGTAACCGCAGTGATGCCAAGTGGTCGGCGGTTTAAAGAGGACACCTGAGACCAGCGCACCTGGACAATGAGCTGAGGTGTAACCCTAAACTGAGATGAACCGCTGTTTATCCCCCGCGCTCTCCTTCTCTTGTTGTTTCCCATCCATCTCCTCTCTCGCTTCATACATCTCTGCTCTCTCTGGTCCCTGAGCTTATTTTCCCTTCACAACCTGATCTATTCCACCCTGTTATTCTCCAAATCTTTTGACTCCCTACCTCTGTCTCTCTCACTTTCTTTCCATGCCTCACCCTTCTGGGCATTGCCAGGCTAATGCAAACATCCCTCAGTATGAGTGTGAGTCACAGTCTAATCACATACTTAATGATTAGCACCCACACATTTTCAGTCATCGTTCAGGGTGGAAAACAGGGTCAAAGCCCTTCGTTAGACATTCCTGCATTTATTAAGTTGCTATTTTCACACAGACAATACTCTAAATTGGGGGACTGACATTTTGTGCAGCAGCGGACAGCGGCTAGCAGCTGTATGACTCAGTGACACAGAAGCAGTGCCCATGTCACCATGGAAAGGCAGTGTTATGGTGTTGTTGCCAAGGCTCTGCTGTCCAATACGCATCTGATCCCCCATCGTTACTGTTACTGAGCCACACAGGGAGGAGGGAGAGTCAAGAGATGGGAGCAGGGTATGCATGCTTAAGAGTGAAACTCAAGAAGACCGAGTGAAGGATTGAAGATTAGGGAAACATTTCGGCAGATCAACAACGAGCGTGTTTAAGCTACGCTTACTTTTCTGCCTGTCTCCCTATTTAAAAGGCCTTTAGTCAGCATCCTGCGCACTCTACCCATATTTGTACACTCCCTCCCCATCACTTGATATAAACACACAGTCTGACCTGCATGTATACACACACACACACACACACACACACACACACACACACACACCAAAATGCACTTAGATGCTCACTGTGTGTTCTTTCTTTGATGCACCAACAACTGCAACTGCGTCTTTAAAACAGCAAGTAGCACAAAGGACCAAAAATAGCTCAGTGCGTTGCAGAGCAGAACTGCTCTCCTTGAGGAGGGGAGGAAAGAGGAGGAGGATGAAGAAGAGCAAGAGGAGGTGCAGAGAGAGATGACAGGGAAAAGATGGCAGAAGGAGACCAGCTCTCCAGGACTTAGGCCTCCCTGCTGGGTTCAATTTAAGTTTCTCATCCAGTGTCAGCTCCCGTAAAAACATCTGTATGTTAGCATTCAATGACAACACTTGAATATCACATTTCTGTAATGTCATGAAATGATTACAAGAAGGCTGAATGTTTGTACATTTGTAAATGTACACTTGTCCCCGTGGATTTCCTACAGGCCAATCATAGAAAGTAATAGATGTAACCACATACAGAACATCTAGACGGCAAACATGTCAATATTAGAAGTGGGACTATTAATCAATACAGCAACATATCACAATACAATCTTTTTCAATGGTTCATTGGCAGAGGTGGAAAGTAGCGAAATACATTTACTCACGTTACTGTATTGCGTAGTTTTGTTGTGTATTTTGTATTTTTCAAGTAGTTTTTAAAATCAGTAATTTAAAAACGTACTTGATTACGTTTTGAGTGAAGTATTGTATTTTGCTACATTACAAATCCCATCCGTTACTGAGTAAAAAAAAAACTTTGGCTAACGAAAACTGAAATGAAGAAAAAAAAGCACGCCCGGAACCACTACAGTGACAAATGATCAGCATCTAGGCTGCCTACCAGGCGCCAAGTCTTTCTGTAGGAGATTGAGAACGAGCTGGAGGTGGATCAGGCGAGCGACGGTTCAGAGACTGTTTCAGTAGAAATGCTAGTTTTTAAATGCTAATTCTGTTGCCCAAAACGACAACGACAAATCCTTGGCCACATTTGGACGTTTTTTTATTTAAATTCAAGAGGGGCCAATAGTAACATCATGCAATGCCAGATGTGCCTGCCAAAAGTGACTGAACTGGCAGCATTCAATAACTCCACATCTAATCTGCGGAAGCATGTTTTGGTAAGTATGTTTGCATTGGTACTTCAAACAAAGTTTTTATGACTAATAGCAAATTACCAATTAGCAAAACAACATGTTTCGTGGCATTGCAAATTTTTGTCTAGCACTAGCAACCGTAGGACAACGTATGTAGGACACTGGCTAAATTAATTCACATACATCTAATTAGCTCATATGGGCTACTTAGGTGTGTAATAGTTTGGGATTTATGACCCCTTGTCCTATTTTCTAGGTAGAGATCCCCCCGCCCCGTTTTACTTTTACTTGAATAATTTGTCAGAGAGGTAATTTCACTTGTACTTGAGTAATATTTCATCAAAGTATTGGTACTTTTACTTGAGTACAATATTTTAGTACTTTTTCCACCTGATCATTTGTTACTAGTATAAGGTATTACTCTTACTTGATATTTCTGCCCTGTTCTTAAGTACTGTAAAATAATTGATCTCTGCTGTATTGTAAAAGATTTTGCCATTTTGAAGGACGGTGATGAGAAATGAGAAGATTGTCTGTATACGATCAATTTGAAGCTAATGCCAGGAGATTGTAGGAGATATGCTCAATTTAGCACAAAGACTGGAAACAGGAGGAAACAGCTAGTCTGACTCTGTCAAAAGGTAATGAAATATTTTCCCAGCATCTCTCAAGCTCACTAACACAATAAGCTCCAGAAATGTAAAGCACTCAGACAAGAAATAGTCCAGCACATAACCCTACGTAAAACCACAGCATGTCGTTTACAAACTTCAGTTTTTGTACAGATTAAGGGGTGGCTGTGGCTAAGTGGTAGAGAGGTCGCCTGCCAATCGGAAGGTTGGTGGTTCGATCCCTGGTCTGCAGTTCCATGCCGAAGTGTCCTTGGGCAAGACACTGAACCCCGAGTTGCCCCCGATGCTGCGCCATCGGAGTGTAAGTGTTTGTGATTGTTTATCTGATGAGCAGGTGGCACCTTGTACGGCAGCCTCGGCCATAGTGTATGAATGTGTGTGAATGGTGAATGGTTCCTGTACTATGTTAAAGCGCTTTGAGTAGTCGTTAAGACTAGAAAAGCGCTATATAAAAACAGTCCATTTACATTAAATGTGTTAATTAGTGAGCTTTAGGTAGGCTCATTTTGTTACCTTTGGACAGAGCCAAGCTAGCTGTCTCCCTGTTTCCAGTCTTTAGGCTAAGCTAAGCTAACTGCCTCCTGGCTATAGCTTTGTATTTACTGTACAGACATGAAAGTGGTATCAATCATCTTATCCAGCTCTTGGTAGGAACTAGAATAAGCGTATTTCTCAAAATGTCAAACTATTCCTTTAAGGGTACATTTGAGTTCTGCAATTGACATTATGTATCAAAACTAAAATAAAATGATATTTCAACAGCAACACAAACTACATCCTCCAATATGACCATTTAGTGAATTATCATCAACATCTCTCTAAAACACTTTCAGCAAACACTGAACAGTCTATATTACATATGTGCTGCCTCTATATACCCGGTGTTGAGCCTCTCAGCTGTGAGTTAGATGGTACATACAGAGGGGTGAGCTTTAAGGGCCATTTCTGACATTGGAATTTGTACCATGACAAAGAATATCTTCGTGTAAATATCCTGGCGCCTTCTGCCACATTTTGGCCAACCTGTAAATAAAACCTATTATCACATGTCTCATTAAGGTCACATGATAATGACTGAAACATCTCCATGGCAACTGAGCACACTCCATTTATTGATAAAGAGTCTCCCTGATGATAAGTCTCACTTGTTTGCAGTACTTACTATTGCTGGACTTGAGGTCTCTGTGGATGATAGGTACGAATGCCTGGTTGTGCAGGTAGTCCATCCCTGTGGCAACCTGGACCGCCCAGTTCACCAGAACCCTCGGGGGTACCTTCTTTCCAGCAAGCGCTCGGTTCAGAGCCCCCCCTCTGGCGTACTCCATTACCAAGCACAGGTTGGGCTCCCGCAGGCAGACCCCACGGAGACTGATTATGTTGGGGTGCCGGAGCATCCAGAACAGCCTGGCCTCCTGCCGCACGCTCTCTGCTGTGGCACTAATATCCTCATCGGGGTCTTGCCTGGCGGCCTTTACTGCTACTTCTTCTACCCGCCATACTCCTCTGTACACCTTCCCAAACCCACCAGCTCCAATCACCTCCTCCAGGAGCAGTTCTGAGAAGTTTATCTCCAAGGGGCATTCACCCACACCGCCTGCCACCCGCCCTCCTGCAGTCAGCTGCTGGTAGTTGGCGGCATCCCCCCTTGTGACGTAATTGCATGGAAAGATACCCACCTTGTCCTGGATCTTGCCTGTCCACCAACCCTCATCCCCAGACACTTTTGAGTCTTTGGAGAGAACCTCAAGGAGGTCCCCGCGCCGCAGGGTTAACTCCTCATCCGCTGTGGCCTCATAGTCGAACACCGCCGTCCAGAAGGGGTTGGGGTTGTTGGCACCACAGCGGTGACCAGGGTGGGAGTCTGGGGAGCCAGAGGAGGAGATGGTGGAGGAGTTCCAGCTGCTGCCATTCTCCCCCTGCACTACTGGGGCCGGACACATCGGCGGCGGAGGGGTCATATTCGGAGGCATGGAGGATGAGGAGGTAGTAGAGGAGTGGGGCCCAGGCGGGATTAGGCAAGGTGGAGGCGGGGAGCAGCTGCCCCCACAGCTGGTGCAGGACAGGGGGGCTGCTGTGCTGCTCGCTCTGCCGTATGGGTTCATGGCAGCTTGACTGCTGTTTGACGCTGTAGGCCTGCCCTCTGTCAACTCAGGCACAAAATCCATACAGGGCCCATTGACAGAGGCGAGGTCTCCTCGACCACCAGTGGGGGGTAGAGGGGATCAGAGGATCAGGGAGCTGCAACTGCTCTCCCCCATCACCACATCTCGCTGTTGAAACTGTGCCAAATCCTGTCACCGGTTGCTGTTGTGCTGTTGCTACGCAGTGTGTAAGTAACATGTATTCCCAAAGGCAAGTTCATTCAGGGACAACGTACATCAGGTCAAACAATGCACTCAGCAGATTGTAACCCCCGAACCCTAATTGATTGTTTTCACTATTGTGTCTTTTGGAAAGCTGCCACGGACCCTCACAGACGAGTGAATATGTAAACACATATTCACTCTAAGAAATTTAAGAAACAGCAGGTCTGATGAAATCCTTCAGACAGATGCCTTCAAGCTGTTGAGCTCCTGATCAGTGAGTGAATTCTGGTCTCTGAATTGCTGCTTACAATTTATAAAAACAGTTACATACTTAATAACAATGTCCTACATTGCTGTAACAATTAAGCATCTGAATTTAACAAAAACATAATGTGGACTTTTGATTTATAGTTTAGAATCTTTCACCCTAATAAACACACAACCTCTTCTGAAGTTAATATCAGTCCATTGAGACACTCGGAGGGGATAATAAAACCACAACTAAAGTAGGCTATCTATCTTATTATGGAATATTGATTTAGGCTGCCAATAAGAACAGCAGTCTGTGTTTGAAATCCTCTGAGCAGGGGGTCGTCATTATTTCTCATCCAGCCCAGTGTAGACGCACCTCCCCGCCAGCCATCTCCATGAACACGGGCTGTTTTCTCTCCTATTCTGTGTTTGGAAACATCCACAGATATTCGCCCTACATCGCGACAAGCCGGTCCAGGCTAAATCCTACATGCATGCCCCACTCACAAGCCGGTTCAACGTCCATGAATGGCTTTTATCAAAAAGGCCCCGTCCATTTTAAGACAGCTGGGGAATTACAGAAACAAGCCCAGGGCAGGGCGGCAGGTATTCAATACAGAACTGTAAAGTGGCACCACGTTCAGCATCCAGCCAAGTCTGAGCACAACAATCCCGCCTCCGTCTCTGTGCAGCGGCCTGGTTCAGTCGCTTCTGCCCGGCTACATTTGTGATGGTGACAAGTCCTCGGTGACAAATGAAACTCTTCTTCACTGGAGACAGTAAAGGGATGCCAGTATCTATTATCATTATCCTGCTGCCTCAAGAGCACGCATGGTTGTTTCAGATCATCAGTCAATAGTCTTGAAGCGAAGGTTTTAAATGCCCGCGACTTCTTTAGGAAATACAGAAACGCTCACACGGCGACAACAAGGTGGGAAATATTGTCAACGAAGGTTTGCGTTGAGGTAATGCAGCATTACAATCTCTGATCCGAGTGGACTAGATGAAATTAGGCGATGAAGGCTCCATGTTTCCCTTATAAATAGATCGACCCCCTTCTTAATAATAATAATAATAATAATAACACCAACAATATAGTAGGCTATTGGAAAAGGTTATTTATTATGCGCGCAAAATGTTGTATCCTGTCCCGGCTTGCTTCTTCCGCCCCAAACAGCTTTATTTCAATGCGTAAACAATTAGCGTTTACTGTAACCTAACCTGGACACTGAGAGCAGCAACATCCACCGACATCGTCGCATGGGCGTATTGCATCCGAGTAAAGAGGGACCATCCAGATCAGTAGGCTAACCCAATTTAGCGACACACTAAAACGCTCCGGGGAGTCCTTGTTCGTGCTGCTCATCCAGCTGTCCGGAGGTCCATCGTATTCAAACAGGCTTTTCCTCCTAAGAGACGTGACATTTCGAGCACCAAGCTGTCAGTCTGTGGGCTGACTTTGCATCAAATACACCGGGGCGCAGTCCACATACGTGGGAACAAGTGCTTCTTCTGTCACTGATCTACAAAACATAGCGATGGTTGAAGCACGCAGGCTGTGTGCGCACTTACTCCCATCACGTACAGATCTGGGTGCAGCTCACCGCTAAGGGCGGAGAGGAGGACGCTAGTCTGTTGGAACGAGACTGTGCTGGTGGTGAGGGTGTGCTGTTGCATTGTGGGTAACGTAGTTCCTGAGGGATCTCCTGCTGACCTACATCATTCTGACAGCTCATATAACTAAATACTGTAATTAGCATGCTACAATCATAAGGAAAAGGATGAGTGTCTGAGATGAGAGTTCATTTATTCTACACCACAGTCCATTGCCCTATTGCATGATCATTTATTTGGCAATGTCTACACTTAGTTGGAAAAATGTAATAGGCTACAATAATAAAGTGATTTATTCCCACTGGAAAATGTAGTTTCTTTTGTGCCCCACATGGTCAGGGGTCAAAGGTCAGCAAAAAAACTGTCTGTAGCTGGCAGGGATTGAGTATGTCGTACAAGGGCACATTGGCAGTTTGAGGCGCACAAAGAATATGTCTAATGTAAGACCTTACATGAAATAGGATGGAGCTGAGTTTTAAGACTGGATCTATAGCACATATATAGCCTACCTGCAAAAATGCTCCTTAGGTTTTTTTTATTTTATGCAAAGAGAAGATAAAGTGAGGACAAATAATGCCATCATTTTTCTTGACATTGCATAAGATTGTGTTTTCTGAGAAAAAACACATTACATTACATAGTTGAGGCTTTGGGAACACAATATGTTGTTGGATCACAGTGTGTACAGAATACCTGAATATTTACTGTTATTTTATCGGAACAAAAAATAAAGTGCCATTATTTTACAGTCTTAGTATTCATGCCCATCATTTTTTAAGCTGTACTGACCCCTGGTGCCTAATAAGTGAAACACAAATATTTAGTGGTGGCTCAGTGTTTTTGTATTTTCAGAAATATGGGTATCATTTGAGTCAAACTTAGTTCTTTAGTTGTTTTCATCCAAGCTTGACATAAGGTTTCAACAGTGTTTTGCCTCCTTAGTCCACCCTTTTCCATAGTTATATTTGTTTGTTTGGAGAAACCACTTCCTTCAAACTATCAGCATTTCCTGCATTCTCCTCCAGTTCACTGCTGCTCATTTTGCATAGCTGAGAGCTGAGGTGGAAGTCAATGCTGTGACCTCTCTGTTGTGGGCGGTCACTGTAGTTACTGCCATCCCATTATCAACATCCTCTGGTTCAGAGACAGGTGCTGCAGCTGCAGAAATCAGGATGTGTACTATGAACAGGTTGTAAGTTTTGGTCTGGTATTTAGCAGAAGTCTTTCAGACTGGCCCCTACCTTGTTCCCAGAGACTACAGATATATCTGCAGGAAATATGCCTTTGGTTTGCTGAGAAATACATTATCTCAGTGAGTGGTCCATAAATATACCCTGCATTATATTGCAGTGTATAAAACATGATACACATTTAAGTCAAGCTTCAATACTGTCTGCTCTTCCACAGATGGCAGGATGTCTCTTTAAACTACAAGTGCAACTGTAATTACACAAAAGGGAAAGAAGGAATCGGGTGAAATGTGACACTGTGTATTATTTTGTCAAAACCTGTCAAAACAAACTGTACCACACTGTATTGTACTGTTTATTGTATTTAACGAGCAGCCTATTATTTGATATAGGTCAGTTGTGAAGTACTATTATTAACTTTTGGTTTCTTTCTTTTAAACTCACACTTTACAAAACGATTCATGATTGTGAGCCCTCTGATCATAACCAATTGACAAAAGCAGAAAATATACATTTAAAAAAAAAGGCTGTGGTTGAATTTAAATTTAGCTGTAGCCTACTTTAATAACTTTTTGTCTTTGATTTTCTTTTTTTCATTTATTGTAGTTACTTTTGCCTCTGATGTTTTCTGGTCTCTCAGGGGTATTTACCAAAACATGATTAGATCATTGATAAAAGTGAAAATAGTAATATTGACTTAATAAAAAACAAACAAACTAAAAACTCTGGTTTTAGGAGTATGCTTGCATGTTGGGTAATATTGGACAATTCCCAATTAAACCTCAATTACCTACTTCTATGTAGGCTATATAATGTCATATAATGTTTATGTTTACCTGTAGCCTATGTCTATTTTAGAGCAACGAAAAATCGACTCAAAGTCATTGTATGTGTAGGCTACATATCATAGACTGTATGGTACACATACTTTGCTAATAAAGCTGATTTCTGATATATCAGAGGACTTATTTTGTTTAGCAACCACAAGGTTGTGCTATTGACTAATTTGTGTGCAGTGCATGAGCCAAATGTGACTATGCAGCATGATAAATATAGACTACATAATGCTTCTCTAGATTCCATGCTTCCATGTGTTTACACTCAGATGTTAATATGTATAGTTAATGTACCAGATGCTCATTAAAACAATGTGTGTCCCAGCTCCCATTGGTAGTAGCGTGCTGCCCCCTGTGTGTTACTATCATTAGGTTGCGCTAACCGGAGCTGCGCACGCGCACTAAGTGTGCGGGCGCAGCTTCGTCGTGGTTTCGGTTGAGCATTCTTGGCAACGTCTCGCTCGGTGAACAGGCAGTCGACCGTCGGCTACAACGGGTGTTTCCAAAATGTCTGGAGATTTATGTTGACGGAATAGGAGCCGAACGGGAAACACCGGAGCAGCGTTAGGCAAGGTATGTGCTCTTTTTGGTTTTCTGTGAACAGTTTTAAGTTGAACAGTGCAGGCTATTCAAAAGCGCTGAAAAGTGACGAGTGAACTAACGTTAGCGAGCAGGGCAAACACGGAGAAGCAGCCGAGCCGACCAACTTCAGTCACTGCAGAGAACAGGCTCTTTACTACGGCTCAGCAGTCAGCGTGAGTACCACCTGAAGCCGTTCACGCTGGCTCAACGCTTCACTTCGACCTCCGGCCATTCAACAGAGTCGATATATGGCCTCAAATATGCCGCTACCCGCAACAATTCATTAACTACTAAATATTCTACAACCTTACTGATCATTAGGGTTCCAGTGCGCATGCTCACTGCTGTGCAGACTTCGGATATGTAGTTTTTCGTAACTGAGTTAATCACAGTTGTAAGGGCCAAGACATAACGGTGAGACTACAAGTTCCAGACAATGGGAGCTTTGTTTGAGAGCAGAGCTAGCGAGCTAGTTAGCCTGGACGAGCTTTGAATTTCGAGTAGTTGTGCTGCAATCGGAAGTTGCCTTGGCTGGAGATTTGTTTCAGAATGAGCTGCATGGGACACATTTTGGCTGGGCGGTTACACACACACACACACACACACACACACACACACACACACACACACACACACACACACACACACACACACACACACACACGCGCGCGCGCGCGCACTGAGTGTTGCAGTAGTTGCAAATGCCACTGGTTTGCCGTATGCAACATGTTTCAAATGTGGTCATAAAAGGAAAATTGATTGATTGGTTGGTAGTTGGACACGCAGACTCTGTTCAGCTGTCAAGACGCGTGCACAGTGCGCAGGATTTGCGAGTGCATAGTAGACATTTATTTGCGTGTGTTTGTGCGGTCGAGTGTGTACACTGAATGGAGAGGTGATGATGCCTCGGCGTGTCGTCTCCCTTTCATAGAGATCCCCCTTGTTGCTGCTGTATTCCCCAGCCCTCAGGAAATGACACGTCGAGTTTCAGCATGATGGATCAGTCGTGCAAGAGCAGCAGAGCATGGCAGCTCTGCACGTATTCTGGGCATCATTTACTCTGGTTGCTTCCCATCTGGAACTAATGGAATAACTATTATACCAGGGAAGATGCTTAAATGTGTTACCCTGGTTATCCTTCTGCTCACCCGCCTGTAACCGCAACTTGCTGCTGTTACTGGTGGGTAAGCAGTAGAGCACAGCACTGCCCACTGTTTGCTGCACATTGGGGAAATCCTGCATTTCATCTTACATTTGAGAGGAGATCAGATTTAAATGCAGTTCTGAACTGTGAGGTTTTATGCTGAATAATATTGACATGGTTCTCCATATTGTAAATCCAGTTTCCTTTGATCAAAGGCTGTGCACCAGACTGCAGAAGTCAGTTATACAATGCGCTCTGTTTATAGTTTCCAAGACATAATTTCCATCCTTTAAATGGTTGTTTGAAAATGTTCCTTATCAAAAGCAAAACTAAGCAGACATGCTATTTGTGGCCTGTGAACCTATCAGTCTGTGCAAGTTCAGTGTTGAATGTTTTAAGCTGAAAATTCAAAAAATGTTATGCCAGTAATGACACTTTGATCAGACCCACTGCTCTTGTAGAGTCTTGCTGCCTTACTGCTCCTAACCTTCACTGTGTTATTTCAGGTCTTATGCTCCTTTCCTATCTTCTTTTGTAACTCTCTACCTGTCTGACGAAGCAAAACCGTTCCATAAATTGATAGTTGAAGAACAAGCTGCAGTACACATGCAGCATGATTTATTACAGCAGTGATTTTAGCAACATGTCCCTGCAAGCTGTTTTTGATGGATGTATAGAAAACAGGAGCTTGTGACTTCCAAGAGATAAAGGAAACCTGCAGAAAGTAGTAGGACGTTCAGACTGTAGTATTGATACATTGGAGTTAGAATCTTCTAATGCAATGATTATGTTATCTAAACGTTATAATTGAACTCCTTAACTCCACTTTATATTATGTAGACCTATACAGTGCAGTGTGATGCTGCTGTAGTTATGGTGTAATAGGCCTTTTTGATTGATATAGTATGCCAAGGCAAGGAGCCAACCGAGCACTTAAAATGACACTATTAATCTAATTGGCATATTTAAATAGGCCTATCTTTCGCATTCTTCTTTAAATATCTCATTCATAAAGTTAAGGTATTAACATTGCATAAAAAAATCTGCACAGTCTAGTATTGGGTTATACTGCGTTTATTTCTGCATGCTCAAATAACAAAAGCCTTTGCCAAATGCCATATTGTTCTCCAGGGTGTACAATTTGGGTCATGTAACTAAATTAAAGTCAATGCAAGACATCTTTAAAAGTACTGTCCTTAACCCCATGCTATTAAGCGCAAAAGGACACAATCTAAGCTATTCAATATTTCTGAACTCTTTTGGTGGGAAAAATGTATCACCCTGAAACTATAGTCAAATAATTAATTGACACATTTCAAGAATCCAATCCAAAAATCTGGTAAAACATTACCTTCCCAGTCAAAACCTTTCGTAACCATGGTTCATACCTTTTTTTAGATTTTGTCCAGAATATGTTTAGCTGCCAATACTACAATGTAAAAAAAAAACCTGCCAGGTCCATAATATCTATAACCATGTTGGTTTTGGTATTTTGACAACAATATCACATTATCTGTGTTAATCGACCCTTATTTCACAACTCTGGGCCAGCGTCACATAGTTGTAAAGCACCTCCAGCAGTCGGCCTGTAATTGGCTCCACTGGGTACCAGATAACAATTTCTTACAGTCTGTGATCTTGAAGAACATCTCATATTTTGTGCAACTTATTTCAGTGTGTCATTGCTCACAGCTGTGGGAACAAAGGGTCCTGTCTTCAAAGAGAGCTGAATGTGGGCCACCTGAGTTATTTTGCCTGTAAACATTACGCTGAATCACCATGTTGTATCTTGGTAGAGGTGACTCATCAGTTGTTGATTTTAAAGAACGCGCACACAGGTGATCTTTTTGATCAACAATACATTTCCATCAGGGTCTTTTGTGATGTTTTTAAGATGGCAAAGATTTTTGTTTTGGCACAATCTCTGGTTAAAGTTTGCCTTTCCTAACCACGACACCTTGGCAGCCCTCCTGTTATTTGTAATTTTAGAACAAAAAGCCTCTTTCCAGTTTTCTATTTAATTCTCGCAGGTGTCTTAGTTAAATAAGGGTTAACAGAAATAAACAATTGTGTGTTCTCACAGTGTGCAAAAGAACACATCATATACACACACACTGAAGCACCTCAAACAACATCAATCACTATAATTGGGTGTATCCCGATAGGTCACAGAGAGGGAGGACGATACCTCAGGCTAAAGATCCCATCTGGTCTGTGTCAGGGTGCACAGTGACGGCTGTGTGTGTGCATCAATGTGTGTTTTCAGGGGGGCTGCTGGAAATGTAGCGTTGTCTTATACTTGAGCTTTTTTCAGTTTTATTGCTGGCTCATCATACTGGTGGTTTATACTCCTTTTTAAACCAGTGTTGTGACGCAGGTTCAACCCCTGTCAGTGGTTCATCTGAATGGGTCCCACACGTCTTCCCACCTGGTATCACAGCCTCTTCCGGACTGGGGTTGAATGCAATTGATTGACTGCGGTGAACAGGTGTTTCCATTTGGGTTGATAATAATAATAATGATAATGATGATAATAATAATAATAA
This sequence comes from Perca fluviatilis, assembly GCF_010015445.1. NCBI lineage: Eukaryota > Metazoa > Chordata > Actinopteri > Perciformes > Percidae > Perca > Perca fluviatilis. Next base: position 32,622,536 of record NC_053113.1, on the reverse strand, counting down.
TAATAATAATAATAATAATAATAAATATTGATACTATTTTTTTTATTGAATTTAAATTTATATAGAGTAAGCAAATAAAAACCACCCTGGTGGGGACCTTATACCTGCCACACAATCTCCAAATTCTTAAGTCAACGTTGTAACTGTGACACAGTAATAAAACTTACTTACATCATACAGCACCTCTTGGCATAAACAGAATGAAAAAAACTAAATGTAGGCAAAGCAAGGCATTTAGAACGGCATTAAATGTGATTCTGAATTACCGTAAGATAAAAGGAAATACAATTACATTGCACTCCAGGCACTATTTCAAACTACAATATTCACATTAGTCAATGATATGTAGACAAAATGTTACACTCAATAAAGAGGCCGAGAGACAGCAGCACATAAACAGAGAGCATACTGTGTGGGCGAGAGGCGGCGTGGATGTAGAGGGAAACTGAAAACTACACAACCTTCGTCAGTTAGGCCTATGAACAAGCATTAAAACAGTTCCCTTATACATACTACTGTAGTACTACTACTACTACTACTACTAATACAGATGATGGATTAACGACTGTGTCATTTACTCAACATCTACATTAAGATACTGCTGTGATGCTTGTCTAAACAGCATCAATAACAAATACCAGCAGTAACCGAGACAGTGTGCTGGAGTGTTTTGACTTCTATTCAAGGGATTTAACCAATGACGGCAGTCTCATGTACATGTGTGTTCAGTAGGCCTGGCTGTGTCATACACACGTGTATTAGTCAAAGTGCAGGTGTTGACAGTTTAGGATGAAATGGCATCAGACCACCAACAGCATTGCAAGCGCCCCCCCCTCCACTCTCCTTGATGTATTTGCCTCCCTTGAGGGTCTTATCCATAAGTCAGCATGCATGACATTGTGTCAAGAGGTCAGAGATTTACAGGAAGAGGAGCACACCAATGTTTCCTGAAATGAGTCTCTGCTTTATGGCCTTCCGTGTCGCTATAAAACATTTGTTAGGTAGGTAGGCATTTGCTCTATCAAGCAAGTCTCCCTCCTCTTCTCTTCTTCTCACTCCCGCAGAGGTCAAGTTTCCTTCAAGGTGTTGTTTACCAATCTGTGTCTTCTTCTCAGTGAAGAGAATGAATTAGAGAGAGAATCACAGTCCAGCACGGTAAATGTCTAAAATGTGCTTGCATTCGGCTGATAGCGCTGACTGACAGTGTGCAGTTTCTGTCTTTTTATAGAGGTTAGGGTAGATGTCCCAAGCGCTCCATCTTTCTTCTCTTGACTCCTCTCTGCTCTGGGTATGTTTGACTGGGATAAATATAGCCTGCTGGTTTTAGCGAGAGGATAAACACAGATTTTGAGGAGGCCTTTCTTGCCACAGGTCAGCCTGCGTCCTCCCCCTGGTCAGCGTTGGTAGCAGAGGGAGAGAGTGAGGGGGAATGCCTCACCATCCGTCCACAACACACTTAAACAGGGTTATTGGACTTAACACTAAGCTTTTGACAGGTTATAGGATGTATACATTTGCTACAAATCATTTAGACAGCCTGACAAAGTGCTGTACATAAAGAGTGATTTACGCAGGCTGTCCATTTAGCAATTTAAAGTGGAGGCCACTCAGATTTACAAATAGGTGTCCACTTAACAAAGAGCCTGCACTCAGCCCTGTCAGATGGTGAGTTTACTCTTGGATCTGTGTTTATTGTAACTGAGAAGAACGTGAAGATTTTCACAGAAAACCAGACATGACTGTTTGGGTTATTTCTTAATTCTCACACTGAATTCAAGGCTATGCGAGTAGAAATCGTTGCAATAAATGGCTGTACCTGCCTAGTCCCTGAGCAGTACTGAATGTGCTCATCTCCATAACATAATAAAGAGCTCTTATCTGTTACTCTTCCCCCTTTTATAATTTTTTCTCTCTGGCCTATATTCCTCTTTGAAAAGGGACTGGTGATGCTAAATGGGGTTTCAGTGCTAGGCTGTACAAGACGGTTGATGATAAAGGCACAAATCATGCATTCTAACTCTGGGGAACAGGCTTTGTTGTAGAGACTTGCAAAGCATTCAGAGACCCATCCATTGATATGAATCGTTAAGCAGCTGAGAGGGGAGGCAGCAGCAGCCACCTTTCTTTCTGTAAAGTCTTCATTGCCTTTATTCCTCCGACTTGTTTCTTGTGTCTTGGGAGTTGAGTTTGTCTGCTGCTTTTAGGGGAAGAGTGTGTTGTTGTTACACCTGCTTCATATATGTCCCTATAACTGAGGCTTCACACATAGTGTTGACTGTGTGTGTGTGTGTGTGTGTGTGTGTGTGTGTGTGTGTGTGTGTGTGTGTGCACGCACACAAAGAGCTCTGTTACACACTAACATAGCAGAGATGTTCTGGAAAGAGGAAATCCTGCATGACAGGAAACAGCTGATTCTGTCGCCATCAGTTTTTATGGAGTGAGAAGGAGTAAATTAACCTTGTGAGCCCACATACACATGAGCTTGACCATCACACAACTGTCAAGTCATGAGCTCACTTGCTAATTTTTTTTGTTGTTAATTAATTTCCTTGGCTGCAGCAAAGAATCAAAAGGATACACTACAGTTATAGTTGAGCGATCATTTCAGTGATTGTTTTCAAGCAAATGCTTCTCGAGTGTGGTGATTTGCTGTTTTTGTTTTTTTGGTCATGTATCATAAGTATAATTGAATACATTAAATATCTTTGGGTATTTGACTGTTGGCTGTACAAAGCAAGACATTTATTTGGCAACTTGGGTTCTGAGAAATTGTAATAGGCATTTTTCTTTACTACTTTCTGACAGACTAAGCACATAATCAAATACAACTGCCAGATTTATTGAAACAATTTTAGTTTCATCTCTATTTTCTGGGTTACTTTGACCATATTATAACACTAGGGCTTCAACTAATTATGTCATTTTCAATTTATCTGATTATTCATTTAGTAAAATTTAAATTAAATATATTTTAATTCAAATTGAATTTCCAATATTTGAATTTGTTCTCAAATAATGACTAAATTATTACTTATTTATAAACAGTTGTTGAATAATCTTCTGTCAACTGACTGACCAATAATCGACTCCCATTTAAAGACACATAGCCTAATGAAGTAAGAACCGCAGCCAACAGAGAGCAATTTCAAGGCACCTACTATCATGTGATCTTTTTATTTTGCTTTAAATATTCGTGCTGATCCAAGATAACGTTTGCTTCTCGTTTCTAACGTATTTTCATGTTAATAATGACAGGATGTTTGAAATCGTTGATCAAGAATGTTAATTTGAATGAGGAAGTTTAAAAGCCCTTCCTCTCAGTCAATGGCCTGAATCACTGGATCAACAAGAGGTTGTAATGACCCAGCCCACTGTGTCTGAACAATGAGTCAATTATTCACCGTGAAAGATGTGTATGGCCACAGTTAATACAAGCATCTTTGTAGTCCCCAGACACCTCATGTGAAATTCCATCTGTATTTTATTTGGACGTGCTTGTCGGCCTCTTTGCTCCTTTTGGCTCTCTGTGCTGCCTATTGGGAGGTCAAGCTGTTGGACAGGAAGTGAGTACGGACTGGGGAGGATGCAAGTATGTGTGGTGGAGATGAGTGTTGCTATGAATCAGACAATAGGCATCGAGGAGAGAAGCGGCCGCACACGGCAGAGATCAGTCACGAAGACGAAAGCCCAGTTCATCACAGGACATGAGTAAAAACATTCCTTCCAAGCGCAGAAAAATGTTAACATAATTTGTCTCTGGCATGCAGCTGATACCTTGGACTTTATATGTTCCCATTCATCGTTGGGATAGTTTGGTGTAGTTTAGCTCATCGCCAACTGCCAAAAAACGGTTGGAGAAAAGGGCGTAACACCAAACACCACCAGGAAACGTGTAGATAGATTTGCATGTTTCCCCCTTCCCCTCAGGATGTTTTGCTTTTAGCGTGTCCTGCACATTTGTTTAAAACAGACAGCTAAACACACACAACCTCATTTATGTGTGTGGTTATGTTTCTGGGTGGGAATGGGTGAGTTTTCAAAGATGTTTTTATTTTTTCTTCTTCTTCTATCTCATTGTTAAATGTATTATGAAACGACATCAAAAGTCAGTGTCTCTTTCTTTTCCGTCACTTTGTGGTATCTGTGCAGAGAGAGTTAACCATACATACATGCAGCCATTCCTAGAGACATTCATATGGTCTCTACATCCCTCTGCCTCTTCACAGCTCTTGATGTCAGGCTATTGCTGACTGTGGAGCCATTGTTTTAATGCTAATTGAGTATAACGTGGTCATTCCATGAATGCCTCTTGGCCCAGTTTTTGTGGTACTGTATCAAAATGTTCTTTCCTCATCATTTGCAAATCAGATTTGATACCGGGATAGAGGCTATTTAGCGGGCTATTTCCACACAAGTTAATTTAGTCTATTTTGCACAGAGAGCGTATGGTATGCTAATGTATTTGTGCTGTCACTGATGCAGGGCATTATGTTAAATCCGCTCTGAGTGGGACATAAGGGGATTTCACAGAAATGTACTGTATACAACTGTTGTTTCTGTGCTTTTAAAAAGAAGCCTGGCTGAGTATGTAATTCACTGTTTGTGTATGTATTACATGATAACTACATAAATCAAGTGTTTCCTGTGATCAATTTGTCATCAGATAACCAAGCTCATTGCCTCTTTTAGTGGGTGTTCAGACTGAAAAAATGATGGGGGTCTGTTGATTTAGGTAAGATGATGCTGGAGGGCATGACTTATAGATCCATTAGTTTGAAGTCATATTAGCTGCCAAAACACTGCATAGCAGTTTATAATACTGTGAGGAAATATTTTACGACTAGAAAGTTATCACTGCAACATTTTCGTCATTTTATCCTCTATTACAATGATCGAGAGGTTAAGAGTAAGATTACATCATTCTTGTTACAAAGTAATATACCAGGAATCTGAGCTTGCACATGTATTTTTGAATAGCCAGTGCAGTGCATTGCCGGATGATGAGCAAATGTAAAAAAAAAAAATTGCCAGATGACTTTGCTTTTTTGCCATAGCGCCCCGCCGTGTTAACGCAGTGGCCTCCAAAGAAATTAATGAATGGGCCGCATTTTAATGTGTGTGCTAATCAGTCTGTCAGAACATGGCCTTAATCCTCTTTATATTTAAAAGTTCACCACAAACAAAGACTAAAGTGTAGCAGGTTGTGGGAATGCTTCAAGAAAAGCAATAATAATGTAGTGATAGGTAACTCAAAAACTGTAGCAAACGAACTCTAGTATCTTCTGGTTGTTTCTGGCTGGCCTTTATGAAGGTCAGTTTACCAGTTTATGAAACTAAAGCGACAGCATCTTCATATTAAGTCACTTTAAATCAGTTTTTAACAACTGGTGCTTGTAGCATGAGGAAACTACAGATTAGGTATCCTGGTTAGAAGTTCTCCATCTAAAATAAATGCTCTGATTATCTTCAGTGGAGCATACTAGTACACTATGTTTATAAATACATAAACTGTATTTTTATAAAATAGACCTCGAATCAATCCAGTGTTAAGTCAAAGTAGTTATAAGGAGCAGACATCTAACTTTGGTCCTGTCTTTCAAACAGTGCTAAGAGGGAAAAATACAGTGTGACTCCCCCCAGCACAATACACATATATCTCTTCTTTATTTTAGCTTTTTTTGCTGAGGCTAAGCACAGATGTCTTCTGAGCTCCTACATGTGACAACGTGTATGCCTTGCAGAGCTGTTTATATTCTTGATTAAATTGTAATTAGCTCTGCTGATGGCTGCCACCCTTTGAACCACTTGCATTGTAATGCCTAGCTCTTTTACGGTTTTTAGTCTTTGGTTTGAAGTGATTCCACTCTGCAGACTTGGCTGCTGCCCAGCTGCTTTCAGATCATGCACTGCACTGCACTGTTGTAAGGGATGGTCGGCACTTGTTTATGCCATAAATACTCTTATTATGGTCAAAAGCATCAGTTATCGATTTAATTATTTGCGGTAGCCTAAAACGTGGGGTGTACTCGCAGCCGACCTGTCGAGCGCCAGCGTGACGTCATGGGAGCGCCGTAACGGTTTATACTCGCGCGTGGTGGTTCATTCACCATAAAAGAACTCCCAGTAAGTTTATAAGAGAGACTTGCAGTCACTCTGAGAGTCCTGGCATCCGGTTGACCAGAAGCCCGTTCATGATTCCTGTTTCCCCTTTGTCGCACGGCGGTGAAAAAAATAGAGTGGTGCACGCCCTCTGGTCGCTCACTCAAAATTCTGGCGCGCCAGCGAGATCTACGTCATTTTGACGTCACATTCGCGTGCGCCAGCTTGGCTGCGGCGACTGTAAAACGGCCTTAAAACAGTGATACTAACAGTCTTCCACACCAGTATGTGAGTGTTTGGTGAGTGCTTTGTTAAGAGTGTGTGAGCGAGAGGCTCGTTAACTGTCCCATAGGAGTAGACCAGAGAGCAGCGGAGGGGAGAGGGAAGTGACAGAAGTTTGGGTGTTTCTGCACACAACAGTAGAGCCTGTTATCATCGTGGGAGAGGAGGAGACGGATGAGCTGATAACTAAGAGGGAGTGACATAGCTTGACAGGGGAGGAGGGATAGAAGGATACAGACAGAGGAAGAGGCTAAAAGGGAGGCCTGTTGGTAGGAGAAAGCCAACTCACGTGCTTCCATCTCCTCTTTCACCTCCTTGATTCGTCCTCCCTCTTCTTTCTCTGTTTTGCCCATGATCTCTGCAGCCGAGCTCTGATTAGACAACGGTCTGGTTCAGTGTGTGAGGCGAGGCTCTACCTGAGGAATAATAACGATAATCAAAAAAGGAGAACAAAACACACTGGTAATCACGATTTAAAAAAAAAAAAAAAAAAAAAAAAAAGTCTAAATTTGATACAATCCCCCCACCCCCAGAGAGAGAGACGAGAGCCCCCAGCTTTCATTGTCTGTTGTGTGGTTGTCTCTGGAGAGGGTGTGTATGTGGAGCGGATCTCCTCTCGCTGTGATGAGTACGATTGAGAGATGCAACACAAAAGGATTCACAACAAGAGAGGACAGTGGACATTTAGTCTCTGTGCTGCAGGTACCCGGTGACTGCCTGTGTGTGTACTGAAGTGTGTACTGCTATCACTCCGCCCCTGGATGAAACTCGCTTGACCCACTTTGTTGCCCAAAGGCACTCCATCCATCCACAGCGTCTCCTCTCTCCTCCGCCTCAGACATGCACTTAGACAACCTCATGAACTCTTGTCACTGCTCTCAGCCCAAACACCTCAGCACACACATGGCTGCGTCCATTAAAAACATTTCTGACAAGCACCTACAGCAGACGCCGCCCCCCTCCCCTCCCCCTCCCCTTGATGTGTACACTCACATGCACAGTTGTCTACAGAGGGCTGTGTTTTTCCAGTGGTTCCCACGCCTGAATTTGACAGGAATGTTGGCAGCCCAGTGGGGAGCCTCTAGGCTAGATTTTTTTTCTCCCTTCATAGTTTATAAAAGAATAATCAACATTTGGGAAATACACTTACTTATACACGTTCTTGACAACCGTTAGATGAGAAGATACCACTCATGTCTTTTGGTTAAATATGAACCTGGAGCCAGAAGGCACTTAGCTTAGCATAAAGACTGGGGGGAAAAAGGGGGGCAGTTAGCCTGGGTCTGCCCAACGTTAAGGAAATTCACCTACCACCACCTCTAAAGCTCACTAACTAATCTCGCTTGTTTAATCTGCATTAAAACCAGAATGTTAAAATGACAAGTTGTGGTTGCCGGAATATTTCTTTATGCACCGAGTTCCTTGAGCCAGGCTAGCAGTCTCCCTTTTCTAGTCTTTATGCTAAACTAAGACAATTCACTGTTGGTTCTAGCTCCACAGTTAATGCATAGACACAGTGGTATTGTTCTTCTCATTTAACTCTTGGCAAAAAATGGAATATCATTTCCCTCAAATGACAAATTCTACCTTAAACTATGCTCTTGCCCTTTCTCCTCCTTTTTCTTCATTTTCTCTAAACTTTTTGTCATTAGTTCAGTGTTTTCATAGCTGTCTGCGCCTGGAAAACAACTAGGCTAGTGTATGCTTTTGTGAGCACATGTGCAGCTCAGTGTGGGTGCACATGCATGAGTGAGTGCACGCATGGCTGTAGAACCACACCCTGGACTCACGCCACGCTTTAAACCAAACACGGAGAGAACGAGAGGCGACTTCTGGAGGGATTTAGCTTGTTGTGACAGCACTCTGCACTAGTTTAGACCCGGGACAGTGATGACTTTGGAACGCAGGGTGAAGAATGAGCAAAGTGACAGCCGTGCAGGCCTTCACGCCATCCCCATTCCTGTAGCCGCTGCAAAGTTTGAGGAACAAAGTGGTGATGGTGATACGGTGGTACAGTCCCTCCGTTGGAGTTTTATTTGAGGTTGGTTGGAACAGACACACCCTCCACTGAGCTGTTATTACTGGCCAAATTCCACCTCAGAGATGCTGCTGTCGGTCCAGATGCCTGAGATAGTTTTGAGGGGCTGAGATCTCTATCGGTGTGTAAAACTCCCCTTCACCTCTATTGTGTGGTTGATACTGCGACCTGAAACCAGCAAGCATACAAAAAATATCACTTATATCAACTTCAGCAGCCGAACCATGTGCTGGTTTAGAGGGGAACAGGTTTCCAGATCCTGTGTCCTTATTTAACTTTTCATAATGGGGTGTTCATATTGGATAGTCAAAGACACACACACACACACACACACACACACACACACACACACACACACACACACACACACACACACACACACACACACACACACAAAAAAAAAAAAACACACACACAATGCTACAGTGAGTAAAAGGAGCCACACCTTTCTCCTATAATCCTCTTTCAGTCGAGACAAACCCTCTTCTGAATAGACTGTGTTCCACCTGCCTCTCATTTTTTAGAAGTTTATTTGTGTGTGTGATGCATTTACATGTGCATGCATGCATTTTAGGACATTTATTTTGGCTGATTTTCATCTTTAAACAAATAATAAACGCAGGGTGTCAATTATGGCATCCAAATAAGCAAATGGTGTGGCGGGGAACAGCTCGGCAAAATACATAAAAATATGAAATAAATTCTCTGTAAGAAAAGTGATAAGTAAATTTAAAAAAAACGGTGACACCTTAATTATGAATTAAATAAGATATCTTGTCAGTTTTCTGCACATCTCAGCAATATAGAGATCCAACAGATATCCAACTTGCAATTCCCAACAGAGTCATTCCACTGTGATCCCTTAAACAATAAGCATAGGATCAGTCTTCTGGCCATCAGAGACACAAATGCAGTGGTGTTTAATTTATATTGTGTAAAATTAGTTTCTTTTGCAACTACTCCAACTAGTGCTGTCAGTGGAGATGGGTTGAAAGAGGCCCTGTTTTTGCACCAAGCACATAGGCGCCTTTCATACATGTGTATGCATTTTAACAACTGTACAGTATGCAATTACCTTTTGAGATTTACTTGTGGTGCTATTTGCTCTGTTTTAATTTCCTGGCTTGCAGCCCTCGTTCTTTGTTTCTCTTTTCTCATGTTTTTTTTTTTTTTACAGTACTTTGTGCAGCTCCGTGTTTCAGCTCAGTCTCAATGGACCTAGTGTACTGTACTCTGTTTGCTCTCACTAGTCAAAGTCCCGCAGGCAAACAGTGCCTGGTCTCTTTGGGGCCTGGGACTGTGCTACAGCGCAGCCAGACCTAGCTGAGCTACAGTACTACAGTTTCACCATAGACTCATGTTACCACAGTGTCTGGATAGTGACGTTGTGTGAAAAATGGGGGTGTATGTATGCGTCTGTGGTGGCTAGAGATTCAGCGTGGACTCCAGATGCATTTTTTTGTGTAAGAACACACAGAGAGTGCATACAGATAATAAAAAAAGTCATGTAGAAAGATGTAAAAGTTTTAGCTCTACACACAGTCAGAATACGTCCTCACAAAAAGAGACTGTGGAGGGGAGGTGGAAACACTAGATGACACATTACGGTAGGTGTGAGAGGAAGAGCCGCAGACCCTTGTAAAAGAAAGATGCATCCCCCCCTCGGCAAGGAACCCTTAGTCGTTGTCCTCCAAGTGATGAACTGTTGTGTCCAGATGAAGTTGTGTGTTCACGTTTTGGTGCACGTCTTTTCGATTTAATCTAGCTCCCTCTACCTTGGCAACTCCCAAGTATTCTGTGGGACTTCAAATTGCTCCCCTCGGCTGGTGTTGGCAGACGGAGGGAAGAAGGACGGAGGAGAAGGGGGGGCAGGCCGGAGCGATTATGAGACTTGGGGTGTGCTTTAACCCACTTAGCACACCATCTGAGGCTCTCCTGCCAAAACGGTGAGCTTAGTGCTTTTAATCCTCTTCCCAGAGTGAGCTGATAGTTTTTTTGCTTGCGGCTGCGCTCTTGTCTTACTGCCTAGAAATGTAGAGTGAGTTTTTTTATTTATTTATTTTTTTTTAAATCCTCCCTTCACAATTTATGATTATTTGTATGACTATGATGTTTTTATTTGTATTATAAGTGGCTATAAGTGTAACTCTGTCTATCTTGCAATGAGTTTGTGTGAGTTGTCAGGCAGTTTGCTGGTCATAAACACACCAGTGAAGTGGCCCTGCTGTGGTTTGAGTTGAGTCTCCCTGTTGGCCCTTCCAGTGCTCACAGCCGGCCAGGCAGGCTTGTTTATTTGCCCCCCTCCAGACTTGTTTGTGCTCGGCTGGCCTCTTACCCAGGGGTCTGACTACAGTCCAGTTTGAGAGTCCATCCTCTCCCAGCTTACAGCCAGCATCACATGCTTGTTTTCCTCACACTATGCTGGACTCCCTTTCTTAATAAAATGGGCTCACGATGCCCTGTTCCTTGCATTCTTTATGTGCAGGCTTCTCTTTCCCTTTTTCACATATACATGGATGGATTGCACTGAGAAATGCAGACCACAACATTGATTAAGCCAAATTGTGCACACAGCTTTAAGTGTGGCTGACTGTTCTTGAGATTTAGATCTGTTTATTTTCCAATATAGTGCATTCACATCATAGCAGAGATATCCATACAACATATGAAGAAGTTTCCCTCTTTTCTGTAAATGTAAGAGCAGAGATAGAGAAGGAGAAAAAGGAGGAGGAGAAACAGGAACAAGTGAAGGCTGATTCATTGGTGAGGGGGGTGCAATGTAGAGTAGCAGCAGCAGCCCTGTCACTGTAGGTTTACGTCTGGACTCCCCCCCCCTTTTAGCAGAGTGGAGTCATGGCAAAATCGGGGTCAGCCACGCTTCCTCAGTTGCTACCCGGTCCTTATTTAATCCCTCTTTCCCCAAAACAAACTCTCTCCTCTCTTCGTCCCTTTTCATATAGGTCACCTGGCCTATTCCTTCAAATCATTCTGTCTCACTTCTTTCTCCCTCTCATACCTCTCTTAATATCCCTCCTCATCTCATGCATTTAATCTGCCCCCGCCTGTTAGGGGAACAGGAGAGGACAGGGTGAGATTTATAATTAACAAAGGCTAGTTCTAGCACTGAAAGGGAGAGCTGACTAAAGAGTGTGTGTGAGGAGCTCAGGGTGGGGATGGTGAACAAATTGGGCTTTTTATACAGAGTGTCAAAAAGATGCTGAAGAAGGAAAAAAGCACTCTGATGAGATCCAATGAGTGATCTAAAAGAGTTTGTGTATGCAAGTTTTGGCCAAGTCTAAGCTCCTTAGAACGCCACTTTAAAGAGCAGCCTACAGTATGGTAGTATGTAGTCCAACACTGCATAAAAGCTCTGATGAGCTTGGGCAACCATGACGACTCATTACCATCTCATAAAGGATCTTTGTCCCCTCAAGACTACATTATCTCTGGTGATGCTACCACTAGTGCTCTGTGTTGTGTTGTTCATCCATAGTAAAATGATACCCTTTCTCCACCAAAATTATCATGCATACAGGTTTTTTAAACCCGGGACGGCCTCTAGCTCACCTGGTAGAGCGTGCGCCCCATGTAGATTCAGTCCTTGCCAGCGGCCCAGGTTCGAATCTGACCTGAGGCCCTTTGCTGCACGTCATCCCCACTTTCTACCCAATTTCCTGTCTCTTCAGCTGTTCTAAATAAAGGAATAAACCCTACAAAAAAAAACAGCTAAAAATAACTGGTAGACTCCTGTCCCATTACCAGTAGACGAGTATGCCACATTCAACTTTACAAACAGGAAAACGGGTATTACACTCTGCTTTAACTGTTTTTAAGGATCAGAGTTTGTTTAATTTCTCCCATAATCGCATTGGACTTTACAGGACAATTGTGTTGGTTCATGTATGCCAGGTTACTTATTTAATAAAGGAAGGCAGTTTGAAAGAGGGAATGCAATTGATACCCTCTGCATCGCTGAAGAAGCAGGCCTGCTCTGAGGCTAAAAGGCAGGGCCTGGCCTAACCTGGCGTGGCCTAGCCTAGCCCAGTCTGATTGGTTAAACAGATGGCTCAGTGCAGGCCAATGTACTGGAGACAGACTCTGGAGACTAACCCTAATGGGGATATGTATGGATAATCTTACTGCTACCCAAAATAAATGTCAGGTCAGTGTTTAAAGCAAAAGTTTAACATTTGCTTTCTTGCAGAGAATTGGAGGAAGATTAAAACCACATTCATATGTGTTTAATATAGCTGGAGCCAGCAGCTGGTTAGCTTAGCATAGCACAACAACTGGAAACAAGGGGCTAGCCTAGCTCTGTCCAAAGGTGACAAAATGAATCTAGCACACCAGCACCTCTAAAGCTCACTAATGAAAACGTTATATTGATAAGTTTATTCCGTACAAAATCTGAAGTGTAAACCATAAGTGGTTTGACGTAGTTCATGTGCCGGAGGTTAGCAGGTCGACTAATGGTGAAGCAAGACTCCAGGAAGTCATGTAATAGTCCTGCACGTAAGCCCTTGTAAAACCACAAAGTGTCACTTGTACACTTTCCAGTCTTTATGTCCAGTCCACATCATACTGACTGGATATATTCAACTTTCCCACCTTCAAAGAAATGTTTAAAAACTCACAACCACAGAAAATTGGTTGAACATCATCAGTTTCACCGTCAGTCCATCCATTTGTCTTCAAAGAACAAAACAACTCATAGCATGTATCTTTGCAGAATTCTGCCACACAAACTTTGAGTTTGCCTGCGGCATCAGTTTGAGTTAAACTCTGTTAGTAAAGCATACATCTGCCAAGTTAGAGATCCCAGATATAATCCTGTGAGTCAATTTAGTGACAAGCTGGTTGCAGTTTATCAGAAATTGTGAGCTTATTAAAACTAGTCACTGTTTAAATCACTGCATATTGTGTGACCACAATATGCCGTTTTTCAAGGAAATGTGGAATTGACCATTTCACCAGTCTTTTATCTTTTTTTTGAGTTACAGACTGAAGTCAGTGGTGTGGCTTTGGACATAATCTGCTGCGTTCTGAGTCGAAGGTGAGGTGGTGGAGCACAGAGGCAGGGCCCAAGCCTTCCCTCAGTCAATATTTGCCTCAGCGAGTGCCTTGCCACTGGCAGGAGAACAAACTAAAATGGTCTGGCACATTTCTTAGACAGAGATACAGAGTTTCTCTCTGAGGCCTGAGCTACAGTGTTAACCTTCCTACAGCTGAGTGTGTGTGACACCTGTTCCCCATGTTCTCCAGGTCTGTGTTTATAAAAAGCATCGGAGCAAAACCACAGCACTAAGTGGTTAGTGGGTGGCTGCAGCAGAAGCTTCATTAGATGCTCACATGTACAGCATTTGTGCGTATGTGTGTTGCTCTTGCTTGACGTTTGCATTGTGAGCTACTGCTGTGACACGCCGTCATCAAACAGCTTGGCCACCCAGCGAGAACAGGACGCACTCTGCTGTTTGCTTCTCTCTCTCTCCCTCCCTCTCTCTCTTTGCTGTGTCCATCTGGCAACTTAAGAGAGAAAAAAATTAACATTAATACACAGGTGGGAAGAGCAGCCAGGATGACATTGAGTATACTGAGATACAAATGAGCAGAAAGAGGTGTGTGTGTGTGTGTGTGTGTGTGTGTGTGTGTGTGTGTGTGTGTGTGTGTGTGTGTGTGTGTGTGTGTGTGTGTGTGTGTGTGTGTGTGTGTGTGTGTGTGTGTGTGTGTGTGTGTGTGTGTTTGGTGTGTGGGGTCACTGGCTTGTCTCATTAACCAGACCTCCCAGTCGCTTAACAATTTCCAACCCCAACCAAGTAGAGTTTTGGTTTTGTTCCCAGTTTTTTATTTATTTTTTTACTCACGAATATGCCATTTTGAATCTATCAAAAGTTTTTGAAACCTGCATTCTACCTTTTTAAAAAAAATAAATAAAAAAAAATAAAAAAAGATGAGCTGGCATTTATAAAAGCAAACCTCTCCTACAGTTTCTGTTTGTATTAAGTCAGGACGCTATTGTGTGTGTGTGTGTGTGTGTGTGTGTGTGTATGTAGGCTAACACGCCGTCTGCATGACCATGCCAAATAAACAAATTGTTGCTCCTTGTTCGTGGGGGTGTGCAGTGACTCATGACGTAGTGAAACTCGATTGCCTGGTTTGCTCAAAGTCATCCTCGCTGTGCCGTGTATGCTGCGGCGATGAAGTTGTATTTCCTGTTTTGCCAGAAGTTTTAGCAACCCACGGCTTTGTTTGGGAGTTGTGGGTTTGGGCTGTTTGGACGTGTAGATGAAACTCTTCCACAACAGTGGCAATCATGGAGACACACAGATGCATACACACAAAAAATAGCAGTGAGATCACATTTGTAAAAACTTTTGAGGACCAGTTACTCACTCATGGCTATGTTAGTTACCAAGAGGGGACTATCAACCGCAAAGACATATCTATTATAGATTAATATTCAGTATGTCCTCCTCACTGAGGAGTAAAATTCAAAGGGGATCAATCAAAATATATATAATCAGGAAATCATTTTTAAATAGTGAACCAGCTGGATTTTGAATTGCATTTTAAAGGATGTCAAGTTTTTTTTTATTTATTTTTTGCAATTTTTGTCCTAGCCTGCTTCCAGACCTCTGAATCTCCACTCACATTCTCTGATGATTTGGATAAATGTTGTCATGTTTTCACTGACATTGGCTAGTTACCTAGCTACAATCATGAAAAATGGCAATAAGGGTAGATGAGATTGACACTAGTTGTTTTAAATGCACATACAGAAATTAAGAAACTTGTAAATGTTAACCACTCCGAGCAATTAGGCAATTACATTTGTTACAATGACTAGAGATTGGGCTGTGCAATGCTCCAGATTGTCAACAAATGTTCTGTATAGCATACCTTTTTTGTGTGTGTGTGTGTGTGTGTGTGTGTGTGTGTGTGTGTGTGTGTGTGTGTGTGTGTGTGTGTGTGTGTGTGTGTGTGTGTGTGTGTGTGTGTGTGTGTGTGTGTGTGTTAAAGTGCTCATATTATGATCATTTTCAGGTTCATAATTGTATTTAGAAGTTATATCAAAATAGGTTTACATGGTTTAATAAAAAAAAATCACCATATTTTTGTTGTACTGCACATTGCTGCAGCTCCTCTTTTCACCCTGTGTGTTGAGCTCTCTGTTTTAGCTACAGTCACTTCTGTTCCTATCTTTGTTGGGAGTTGCACATGCGCAGTAGCTAGGTTAGCACTGCTAGCCAGTCAGAAGCAGAGTATGAGGGCGTGCCACGCTAGCAGCTAGGCGGGCATTATAACGTGTGTTACAAAGTGACGCACGTTTGTCTCTGAAGTAAAGGCTGGACTACAATAGAGCTGTTTGGAGCAGTTTGTGAACAGTGTTTTCTGTTGGAGATGGTAAGTCCCTTCGGGGTGGACTTTGGGATTTTTCACTTTGTAAACCTATAACATGCACAAAAAAGATCTATAACACAATAAAGTAAAGGGAAAAAGCCAAAAAGCATAATTTGAGCACTTTAAAAGGCACTCTGCTTGCCAAATTTCAGACTGAGAATTTTCAGTCAGCCGTTTAAAATTTGCTTGAGTGGCCGTTAAAACATAGAGGATCATATTTTGGGGTTCCCCCATGCATTTCTCCTCCTTGTATTTTCCATGTCCCTTGCCTGTAGATCCTGTTCAGCATTTCCAAGTCTGGGAACATCGTATGTAATGTATGTATGTATGTAATTTGATTTGATTTGATTCTGTTCCTCACAGAAACAAGAGTTTGGAGTTTAACAGTTGTGATCAGTGGATACCGTATCATCCAGACACTGACATGGCATAGACACAGCTCTTTCTCTCATAATGTGGGAATGTGGGGTTACAGCAATAAATATTAAAAAGGTTTGGAACTTAGTATGCAGACTTTACTAGAAGGTACTAGTATTTAGCCTCACTCAAGAGGAGAGCGAGCAAAAGGGAAGAACAAGGGAGTGGTAGCTGTGTTTTTAATTTCCTCCAGCAGCTCTTGGCCTGCTTGTGCTGCTCTGCTGCCTCTGTCTAGAATCCGTGTGGTGGATTGAAGAAGTCTGGGTCAGGATCACCTCAGGACAGCCAGGGTGCTGTTGGGGGGGTAAATGGCGTCAGCCTGAATGTAGAGAGGTTGGGTGAGGAGAGGAGAAGACATGATTTCTCAAGAGTAGTTTTACAAATGTACACAATCCTGTACTCTTTCCTCCTCCTGAAAGTCAGTCTTACTCACATTAAAGCAACTATGACTTCCTGTTTCTACTCAAGTCTATAACCCTCATGTTAGCTGTTCTTTATAGTCATTATTTACAGTGTAAAAAGAACTCTATCGTATGGTGTAAATGTTACACACCATAACCCTAACCCCTATAGTTCTGTTGTTCAGATGAAGTGGTTTTCTTCCTGTTCTGCAAACATTTGAACTTCAAACTGTTCTGCTCTCTGATAGATCAGCTTTTTTGCCAGTTTATAGTTGTTTGACATACATGTACATTCTATATAGTTTATCATGGAGTAGATGTCTTGAGTTCTTCATCGTGTACGAAATATTTTGATTCTATTAGGAGTTATTCCCTTATGCAGTGCCATTGGAGACTGCATTTTTTTATTTGGCCCCAAAAGTCCCTGAAATTTTTGCCTGAAATCTGAAGTCCTGTTGTTCAGTAGATAGTGGTTTAACCCTTGTGTTGTTGTTTTCAATTTTTGTTTTCTATCATAAAATATGGGACGTAGAAATAAGCGCTGAAAATGTGTAGAAGAAAAAATTAACAATTTCAAACGTTGGGAAAAAGCAAAAACAAACTGTGAAGAAAAGGCGTCAAAAACGTTGGGGAAAAAGTGTTGTTTTCAAGGTTGACGGGAAGACAACACTAGGGTTAACTTTTTTTATTCCAAACAAATACATGAATTACTCAATCCTGCAGACAGTCAAAAATGTGTTCAGGAGCAATGGTGGGCAAGGCTATGAAAGTGATTAAAAGCCCAGCACTCCTTTGTTCAACTCTGATCTTTCTCAAGGATTTGTCAGAGTAGATTTGTCAATCCGGCAGCATCTCATGTCATAATGGAAAAGATTAGAGGAGAAAATATGGAGCAGTGTGTGTGGGATCTGTGTGCAAAGACTTGTTGTCCTTCAGGAAAGTGGAAGGCTCATGCAGAGCAAATGGGGTCCATCTCTTTGCAGGCCTTTCTTGAGCTGTGTCCATTGAGAAACATAAGATGGTGACGGCCTACATGTCCTGTCACATCGCACTATGTCATTGCTGGAGTCGGGGTGAACTTGGGCCAAGTGCACACTTGGAACCTGAGCATGCGTGAGATGAATTTAAAGCCGTTAACTGTATTATCCAGGCCAGTATATTTGACATCCTTCATTTAGAAAGCTTAAGCAGTCAGTGTCAGGTTTTGCTAATAAGAGATTGTGAGCCTGTAAAACTACTCTTATTTCATGGAGGCGAAATTGTACCGAATCATTTTTTAATTTGGCAGCAATTAAACCCTTTTACTTGTTCTGAGATTAATTTGACCTTACAGTATTACACCAACAATATGGCCAAGCCTTTCCCACACTTTGTCCTGGCCTAACCACTGATTGTGGTACAAATCCAGTTACAGTAAATACTGTCTGCGTAGAAAACCCCAAAGGAGTTTGTCATTTCAAAGACATCAGAGGAACCGGCGGGCACTATTATCTCTATCTCTGACCGCTATCTCTCAGGCCTGCACTCTCTCTCTCTCTCTCTCTCTCTCTCTCTCTCTCTCTCTCTCTCGCTTTCTGCCAGCTGAGCTTTACACCGCCATACAGTGACACCAATGCTGGGTGGAGGCAGCTGCAGTCGTACTTTTCAAAGCCCAAAATCAGGCAAAAGGCATGACTCATCATAAATCATGTTATTACTATCTTGATTTCCAAGTGTTGTGACATTTGTTTATCCAAGTACAATCTCTGACCCCGGTTGTCTGTGTGTATAATTCACTCTGGAGAGACCGTTACTCAAGGAAAAATGATCTGCAACAGTCAAGTTTGTCTCCTTTTCTGGGCTCACAAAGTCTTCATACAAAAAGGCTCTAACTGCCTCTTCTTTCAATGGCACCATTCAGAAAGAAAAATCAAACCGTGAGAGGCCTAGTGAAAAAAGAGAGAGGGAGAAAGACTGGCTGATCAGCTTTTGTGTGCCAGAGGCCTTCTTTTTCTCCCCCCCCCCCACACCCACACAGTCACTGTACACACACACACACACACACACACACACACACACACACACACACACACACACACACACACACACACACACACACACACACACACACACACACACACACCCCTTGACCCTCTGTTGCTATTGTCGATGCATCATGCAGAAAAGAGGACAACCGTGTCACTTCTCATTCATCAGCTGTGTTAAAAACAAAACTAATGGAGATGCCACTCAATTTTACTCTCATATCCTTTATGTTTAAAATAAGGCATGCTACCTTTTGAGCGCTACATGAGGTCTTGCCCAATTCAAATGTATTCATAGTGTAAAGAAAAGCAGCAAATCTGCGCATTGGTGATGCTGGACACACCGAAAGGTATCTACAGGATTAATTGATTATCAAAATAGTAAAATTGTCTTTTTTTTTTTTTACATGTTTTATGGGTATTTTTATGCCTCTAGACAGTAGAGGGGTTACAGAAGATGAGGGGGAGAGATAGTGGATGATATGTAACAAAGGTACCTGACCTTACGACGGTGCAGTTCATGGTCGGTGCTTTAACCCCTAAACCCCTGCAGCCCCTCTAGTTTTCAGTCAATGGAATAATCAATAAATTGTTTCAGCTCTGAAGTCAGCACACATTGTTGCTGGAGTGTCATTGAGCATGGCACTGTAACGTCAGAGATCAATACAGCAGGATCAGTTACCACTGTTCTTGTCTGAAGTCCTTGACTGCAGTGGTTTGTACTGTAATTTTTCTTCAGTATGTCTTGAATGTTGCCAGATAAGTTCTTAGCCTTAAATACCCCTTTTGGCTCCTTTCTGTGCCTGCGCTGATTAAATAATCTGTTTTTTAGCGAGGTGCATGGAGGAATGCGCTTTAGGAATTCTTTGATTGAGGCTTACCCTGTGCTTCACCCTCCCTGATCCAGTCACTGGAAGTAGTAAGATGGTCTGTTGCTAGGCCGGCAGTCTGATCAGGGTGCTGTTGAATGAGGGCATACATCTGTTTAAACATCAGTAGACCGCTGCAGCACAGTATATGTAGAGGAGAATGAGTGTACTTCAGGGAGGCCAAGCTGTTAACCCTGACCTCTGACCTCTCTTTGAAGGAGTGAGTTTCCTTATGGGGATCAACAATACATCATCATAATAATTACTTGACTTTCAGACATTTTCTATTGCCCAGCTCTAACTGTGGCTCCCAGTGGATATTGTAGAGGATGAGACCAGCTCTTCTCTGCCAGATATAGTGTTTCTATAAAAGTAAAGCTTCCGGAGGAAAGCCCTGCCTCCCTCCCAGCTGTTTGACACATCGTCTCTCTTCTCCCTGCTGGAGGCCTTCTCTTCCTGAAGCCCCATCATCATTTAGCCTCATTAGTCTGTCACTGCTCTGATTGGGTTACAGGAAGAACCTTGAAAATAACCAGCAGTACAGGCTCTCTCTCACACACACACACACACACACACACACACACACACACACGCTTATATGTCGACACACTCCTGCCCCCGCTTCTTCTATGAAGGCGTTATTGCAGGAAACTACCTGAGAATATACTCGTACAGATGCCCAAATCTTTTTATATCCTACTTTGAGTTGTAGGATTTGTATAAAACAATGTAGGATTGGTATAAAAACAATCGTTTTTATATTTACCAAAAGGCTGAGCTTCGTAAAAAAAAAAATCATTGATTTTGTCTTTACACAATGCAGCAGTAAAATTATTTTGTAAGACTACAAGTCATCAGCTGTCGGTGCCTAAAGGAATATTTTCAACATTTTGAGCAATGCGCTTATTTGCTTTCCTGCCGAGAATGAGATTAGAAGATTAATACCTCATGTCTAGCGCTCACTAACATGATAAAACAGTTTTCACTAATACTTTGTACTACGGACACATTTTGGTTTGTTGGGAAAAGGCAAGAAGGTACGGAACTCAACTATAATTATGCACTGTGGAATTTAAGCTCACAGAAACAACCATGTGGGAAACCTGTCAGAGAAAAGATTGACAAAGTAATGTGCAAAACACAACCGTCTGCCTGTCCACTGTGTCAGCTTCTTGGCTTAAGAAGAGTGCCTGTTTTGTTACCTGCAGGCAGGGTTCAAAATTAACTTTTTTGCCCACCACCCAAATGGCTAGTGAATGTTTTTACATTTTTTTTTACATTTTACCAGCCACTCAATAGATTACCATTGTTTTTTTGGCTAATGAGTAAAGCAAATCTACCAGCCACGTGCATATTTTACCAGCATTTGGCTAGTAGATGGTGCTAATTTTGAACCCTGCCTGCAGGCACTTGCATGAGTGTATCCTGAGCAAAGCCTCTGCTGCTCTGATCACCTTGGTGCGTATTTATCGGATTTGAGGGAGATTATGGTAATAGATCAATTACTATTCTCTGAATGGAATCAAATCACATCGTACAGCTTTATGAATGGTAGTTATTTCTGGTTCATTTAAGAAAATCGGTCTCTGCTGTTCTGTTCTGTTACTTAGCTGTCTTAGAGTCTTTAGAAACAGCAGCACAAATTGCTAATCTGTAGTTGCTGCCCCACCACACAGTTATCTGACTGCTCCTGTTCTCCCAAGCTCCACTTGTTTGAGCGCGAAGGGGAAACCAGCTAATCACCATTGTGCTATACAGATTAAATATGACAGATGTATTTACTGTAGTTAAATTGCTCTCACGGTCTGCCTTCAGAGCTGTCAGCTTCTTGACAGGTGGGCAAACATGAATCCAACATTATTCCCAATTATACTATAAGCATACGTCACTTAAACAGTGCACTGGCAGGCGTGCTTGCCCAGCTGTCTCTTGACAGAGCATAGCATAATCATTTTTTTTTTTCTATAGTTCTGTCTGTTATGATTAACTATAGCAGTGAAGTCCGTGTTTTACAACAGCACAGCGAATAGCCGGCAACAGGGCACAGTGTCCCGGTCCGAGAGAGAGGTCAGAGGTCCAGTGCTGGGATTCCACCAGGAGCGGATGTGCCGCATTTCGGCTGTGCTGCGGGTTTTGTTTCGTCCTTCGCCATGCGTCATACCACACTACTTTTGTTTTAATTTGGTCATTGTCCTTGGATATTTGTACTTCTACCATTTAAAGAAGGATTCCACGAGTACAGCCTACTTGGTTTTTGCCTGGATGATTATTACTGTCCCACAATATGCTTACGGCTGTGGCCACGATCGCTCCGACGGCCGTGGCACAGCCAGAATCCAGGGCAGAGGCCAGCATGTCATTCTGACACCTTAACTCAGTTTAAAATGCACATGTAATGTAGTAATTGAATAATTTAGGTATCATTAGCTCAAGAAATTAAACTCTGCTTATCATCCTGATGATGTATTAGGTGTAATCATTAGCATGTATTAGTTTTGCTAGTAGAACATTAAACTGAAAATGTGCTAATGCAAGCATTCAATATACTTTTATTTTGCATTATAATTTGTATATTTTTTAAATCGGTGATATTGACCTAATGCATGCAACTGCTTCGGTAACATTATTGTGGTAATGGCAGTAATAGAATGTATTTGGCTAAGAAAAACAAAATGTTCATTGCCCAGAACACAGAACTGCTTCGTTGTTTTGAAGCACAATGACTGGAAACTGGATTTAGGTTTAGCTTAGTAGCATGGTAATTATCTAAGCAAAGGGATAAGAGAAGACTAATAGATCATTTAAATAGATAATACATGATTCAGTGACAGTACAGAGTAAAAACCAACACCATTATCTATTTCCATTGAATATTACTGAATTATTTAATGAATGTTAAACTTAAGCTATACCATAACATCTTAAGTGCTGCAAACAAGCAGCCCTAGCACCGTCTTTGTGTAAATGTGCATGTGAGCGAATCTTTTCCTCGACGGTCCATGTGCACGCCCTTGGGTTAATCAGTGTGGAGCAGCAGTAGCCCGCTGTTCTCCCCCGACACGTCTCTGTGGGAGCTGCAACAGCTGTGACAGTGTAAGTCACCCCGAGGACCCGTTGTTAGACACACACACACACACACACACACACACACACACACACACACACACACACACACACACACACACACACACACACACGAACATGCACACATACACACAATCACAGAAACGCACCCATGAGGATAGAGGCCGAGGTCAGAAGCAGGGCGGAGGGCTTGTAGCTTCCTTATTGTCTCTCTTCCACATGTTTTTACATTGTGAGCAGTCAGCCAAGTATTATTATTATTATTATTATTATTATTATTATTATTAGCATTATTATTAGTAGTAGTAGTAATAGTAGTAGTATTTCTGTGCTGTTTGTATAGTCTAAGCTGTTGCTAGGTGCTTTTAAACAATGTAAAGATTGGTATTAAGACTATTGTGCTGAGTATTAAGTGCTGAGCTGCAACTTATTTTCCTGCATGTCGTCTCTACTCTACAGCCATGTACTGTAAGTCTTGTCAGGTTTCCTCTGGCCTGAGTTTGGATCTAATAATCAGTGCTGTGTTCATTTCAACAGAAAGGGGTCGCCTGGTCTTGTGTCTGACCTGCACGTCAATGCACATGAATGCATCTGGCAGTTTGTTAGACAGTCAGATAAAAACGCGGGCCTGACTCCTACAGTCTGCAACAGGTAGCCTGACAAAATCTAGATGGTTATCGACAGCCACCTGACGCCTGGTGGTGATATGCCTTGATGAGCCAGGAGAATGGCTGTGTATTGAGAAAATGTCTGTGTGGTGATGAATTCCCCCTTTCAGATGTGATACGTATCCAACATGCAGGCCTGGATTCTCTAAGTCATTGTCATTTACAGAAACTGTATCAGGACAAACAGGGCGTTTTGGAGTTGCTTAACTGATAAACTTACAGTTAAGTAACTAACATTTACTCTTTGCTAATCCTCCTTACTTACTCTGTCACCAGGTTCAAGCTTTACAGATGTAATTGGAAAGCCTCTCCATACAGCTGGCTCTGGAGCTTGGCATATGGCTGGTTAATTCACCATAGATAGTGTCAAAGACAACCATCCATATAGAAAATGCAAGGAATTTGCTCTACTGGATTATGCTACGGAAACAAAAACAAGTAACAGATGCCAGAAGTCTGCTGATGACTGCACTTTTACAGCCCTGAGCTTTTTTTTATGTCTTTGAAGAGTTTAGAGCCCATTCTAACATGCTTTGATGCTTGCGTGGCACGTGGTCGCGAGTATAGAGAGCGAGGGGAAACGGACAGACTGGTTAAACCGCAGAGGGAGAAGGAACAGATCTGAGGACAGTTGGGTAAATGCTTCGCAGACATTGAGGTAAAATGAAAGATAAACAAAAGCTCCACTGCAGCACCTTGAGTTAAGTTTAGTGTGTGTGTGTGTGTGTGTGTGTGTGTGTGTGTGTGTGTGTGTGTGTGTGTGTGTGTGTGTGTGTGTGTGTGTGGTGTGTGTGTGTGTGTGTGTGTGTGTGTGTGTGTGTGTGTGTGTGTGTGTGTGTGTGTGTGTGTGCTTTGCTGCAGTCTGCTGCAGTGACACACATCAGACTCCAAAGTGACCAACTGATGGTGGTTATGTGGATTTCTGTGTCCTATTATTTACTGCTCAGCTCTTCAGGTTGTGTCCTGATTGCCTGCGGCCCGCCGCCTACATCATACGTCTTTTCGCTGGTGCACCTTCCCGTTTCTATGGCAACCAGCACCAGCATAGCGATCAAACAGCTACAGCAGCATTTCCAAGTGGTTTTTGGTCAAAGGAGCTCTGTGTATTGCATATGACTTCATCACTGTATTTTCCTCTCATGTTGCCCAGAGTTAAAGCACACAGCCAGTGGACTTCACTCATGTCCTTTTAAATATTGAGAAATGTTTGATTTTGAGTTCATTGTTGATTTTCATGTCAAGCAAGCTCAGATTGGAATATTGTTAATGTAGTGCAATCAACAGTTTCTTGGAAAGTAATAATTAATAAACAAACGTCTACGTACTTGGAGCGAGTTTAGGATTCTTTCCTTTCTCTGAGTAGATAATTACAGCCTACTTTGATGGATGGCAGTAAACATGGTGTTGACTTGTTACAAGATAATAATGTGATGTATCAGATAACGCAAACTGTGCACGCTTACTTTGCAAGTTCATACTGCAACAATGGATTAGGCAGCTCATTAATCTCATATTTAAAATAAATCTTCACTCATTGATCAGCTACTGATCGATCAGAGGAACTCTCAGCTTGATTTACTTATGGCATGCACAGGGATACTTTAAGAGCACACAGTCTGGTTTCATTCTGCTTTTCCGGCTGTTTCCCCTCATGCGACACTCCCACTCCATCCTTATTTCATAATGAAGACCTTCACAGTGGGAAGCGGTTACAGCAGGACAGAGCCACGTGTTGGGAGGCAAAGCAAGGTTTTATTTCTTCTTAACACGCCCCTTGCTCTATTTCAATTCCAATAAGATGAGGCGGCGTGAATCATGGGGGAAGACGGAGGGGCGTGGAGAGGAAAGTCGTGAAAGGGATGAAAGTGTGGCGGCCCCCACCTCCCAGTGTTGGAGTGTGAATGGGGCTGCCCACCCCTCTCTGCAGGGGGTTGCCTCCCTCTCCTGCAGCATATGTTCTCACATTATACACTCCAGACTACAGAGTAATATGTAAAGAATATAAAAACATAGACTCTATATTAAGACACACTGAAGTGACTGCTGGTTTATTTTAAACTGTGTCTGACCGTCATAACTGGAAAGTTACGGGGGGGAAAAGTTGTACATTTTGTATTTTTATATACAGTGATATTAGACTGCATTATTCTTCCTCCAAGTCTGCAAGCTTGAATAGGATAATACTCCAAGATCAAATGATTGTTGGCAATTGCCACGTGTAGTCAGCCTTTTTAGAAGTGGATAATTAAAATAGGGCTGCAACTAACTATTATTTTCATTATCAGTTAATAAAAAATGGCCATCACAATCTTTCAACGGCATGTTTTGTCCAAAAAAAAAAAAAAAAATCAGTTTATATAATATTAAACGGAGAAAATCCTCAAATTTAAGATACTGGGTCCATCAAATGCTTGCCATGTTACTTGACGACAACAATTAATTGATTATCAAAATAGTTTTCAATTAATTTTCTGTCCAACTAAGCAATAATCAACTACTTGTTTAAGATTTAATTGAAATAGCTCTATGTATCTGATTTATTTCTGTTGATATTGACACAAATTATCTAAAAACATTCTGACAAGCTAGCAGTACTTATAAAGTTGCTTTTTGTGGTCAAAAGTAAAAGTCGGTTATCAGTTGAACGTTTTTAATTATACATACATACATACATACATACATACATACATACATACATACATAACATGTAGACCTGTGATTGACTGGCAACCTGTCCATGGTGTACGCTATCCGTCTCTCACCCAATGTCAGCTGGATCTGCTCCAGCCCTCTGTCACCCTGTAAAGGAGAAACGGTGACAGAGAATGGTTGAATGGATGGATATCATAACATGCATTAATCTGATTCCCAGAGCTGAGGACACCAAATAAACAGTCTGTGACGCTCTGTTCAAACACACAATAGGGTTACACGATATGTGGAAAATATGCGATATGCGATAATATCGTTGAATATGGCAATTCTGATATTACTTGCGATTTAAAAAAAAAAAAAAAAAAAAGATATTAAAATGTTCTCAGTTCTGCATTTCTGCTGCTTTCAGTATTCTGCTAAAATACATCGAACTGTTTGCTGAATTAAACAAATGAAAGGAAATAATTTCCAACATTCTTTTATTGAACATTTAGTTGAATATGAAAGACAGCACTAAAAAAAGTGACACTTACATTTTAAAGTGTAGTTTTCAACTGATATTTTCTTTCAACTAACACAAAAGATTTTGGATATGTTGCAACCTTTCGCGATATGTTTATTGCGCCAGTTGATATTAAGATGACGATAAAAAACTGATATATTGTGCAGCCCTAACACACACTATGAGTAAAAACTTCAGTACATAGGACAGGACACAGCAAATGCTCAGAAATATTCATGCATCACAGTTGTGACGGTAATCCCCATTTTAACAGCAGTGATGGTGAAGGCACAGCCATAAGCTGACTCTCTTTTTCTCCCCATCAGTGGTGGTTGCACTTCTACTGTAATGAGAGCATTTACAAAACAGAGCTACATGTCTTATCTGAAACACCCCTAGCAGATGAATTCATTCAAGTATAGAACTATTTAAATACTGAACTCAGAGTCCTACTGTACTGAAAACATACTGCACTATGTACACAGACACACACACAAGGATTAAGCCAACAGGCTGTGCGACAGTTATTCTGTCTGGCAGGATTCAGAGACTCATCAATACAGCGTACTCTCAAGACTTAACCAGAGTCACACATATCGACTTTCCACCGGGCACGTGTGGACGTCTGCTCTGAATTCAGCTCTGCTGCTCTCTGCACTCCACTGCTTCACGTCAAGGTTCAGTGATGTTATACAGTCTATGGTTGAGATGTGTGGAGGCTACAGAGGTCATTTGTCTTCATCTTGGTGTTCATGATTCCTCTGTCAAACTTGTTTTGTGGTGTGTATTTTTTTTTTTGGGCATTTCAGCCTTTAATGGAAAGGACCGCTAAATATGAAAGGGGGGAGAGAGGGCGAAGACGTGCAGGAAAAATCGTCCAGGTCGGACTCAAACCCTGGACCTTCTGCGTCGAGGCATACACCTCTATATATGTGTGCCTGCTCTACCAACTGAGCTAACCCGGCCACCTGCGGTGTGTTTTGAGTGTTGTTGTTTTTTTTTTGTTTTTTACTGCGATATTAGGCTGCCATTAGACCCAGTGGATTTGACAAGCTGTTCATGTTATTACAGATCCACCACCTTTCCTATACATGTTTTGCTGACATAGGAAAACAGTTGAAAGAACTGCTCTAGATTTTGTTTTCAGATACAGGTACTTCAGGAATTGCGTGCATGTGTGTCCCTAACTACTGTTGTCGTCGAGCTTCTGACCACTTTGCCAAAGTCGTTTGTGGCTGTGACTCGTAAGTCAGGTGTCAGCTGGGCTCTGTGGAAACCTGTTAATGCCAATAATTAGGTGTCAGACAGTTGATGTGAAGTAACGTGGTGCAGTGAGTGTGTTACACCTTAGTTTCTCACTTTAACTTATAATAAATCAAATAGTATAAAAAAATATATATTTTTTTTGTCAAACTTTAGGTTGAAAGCAAGTATAACAACTTAACAGCATAGAAAGCAGGAGCACATTCAAATCACATGGCGAAGCAACTTTATTCCATGAGCTGATGTTTTGGCCTCCTTCAGAGCCTAAAGGGAAAAGCTTGACAACATTGCATTTTTTTTGTTTAGCTTTGGGGGTAATCATTCCATTTTTAATACCTGTCACTGCCCTCTGTTGTGAATTGATTCAGTTTTTATTACTTTTCTCCACATGCCTATTTGTTTGTTTGTGTGCGTTTTAGTGCTAGTGTTTGTGTTCACTTTGGATTTGATTTCACTAACGTGATATGTGTTCTTGAGTGTGTGTGTGATAGTGGCTGCACACAAAAGCTGTGTAGTACAATCACTTTGAGCCTGGCGTCTGTGGTGCAAAGGCTGCCGTGGTTGGGAAGTTTTCACTTACGGTTTAATTTCATTTTCAGGGCAGTAGCCTGTGAAGCCTGAGCCATAAATCCATGCTGACGCTGTTGACTTAAGAACTGACGCTTTGCTATAAGAAAATAGACACTCACACGATCATTGACCCCCATCCGCCCCTGCTCTCCCCCTCAGCTAAAGGCAGTGTTATTATGCTTGCAGTGGCAGGGTAAGTGGACCCTAATTGATCCATATTGATTAGAACTGTATTTTTTAGACAGTAGTGGGCCTCCCCCTCAGGAAATTATGTCTGCTGATTACCACCCGCCCCCACCTCTGGCCCCACTTTACCCCTCTCTTTATGTCCTTTTTGTATTTGAAGATCCCTCCTCCCCTCTGTTCTTAACATCTAATCAAAGTGCACAGCCTCCTTAACGTTGCCTCCACTCTTGCTTTGTATTTCCATCCATGCTCAAGAAGGAGCTGGATGATGATGATGACAGGTTGTGAGGAAATGACGTTGAGGTCGATGGAGACCATATCAGAGCCATTGTTTGTTTCTGTGTACTTTAGTGTGCAGAGGAAGGAAGGAATCCATCAGCAGTATAGATGTCTGGTTCTATTATATAGTATTTGAGCTAATATTCAAACAAGATGCAGGTGTAAAATGCTGCAAAACCTACGTGGCGTTTGTGTGCAAGCCATTCTGTGTGTATGCAAATGCATTTATAATACCGATCCTGTACAGGGAAACCGCCTCAGGCATCTTTTGTTCTGACTCCTCTCAAACAAATTAGACATGTCTGTGTGTGGATTACAGCTGCTCTGCAGAAACACGTGACAAATAAAAGGTTAAAAACAGCACTTCACAATACGGCAAATGTGTGTAGATTACTATATATATATATATATATATATATATATATATATATATATATATATATATATAAAATGTATGTTATGCATTATATTCTACAAAATTCTTCACCCGTGTAGCAAAATCCTAAAGTCATTTTAATAACAGTGCCATAAATTAGCTGCAGAGCCTTTCCATGAAGAAGTTGAATGTCAAATCGATTTTGACAAGAGCTTAATTTCTCTCATTTTTTCTTACAGAGTAAAAAACTGAGCCTCCCCTTCCTGCACTGTGACATCAAACCTCACATGCCTCACCTGCATACTGCACAGCTGAAGGCACAAGGTAACATTCGTACATTGATGTTGCACATTTGTGTGTGTGTGTATGTGTAATCATTCAGCAGAAAGTTGTATTTTGTTCATTTTAATCTGAGGTATGGTTATGTGGACTTGACAGACTAACATTTGTCTTAGTGAAAACCAAACGTGTGTGTGTGTGTGTGTGTGTGTGTGCGCGCTTAACTTTGAACATAACTCTCTTTACATGCAGAATGTTCGGTTATCAGAAAATACAGACTTGATAAAAGGCTAATTAACTTGATGACCTGGATACTTTTTGCAGTGTAGAGGTGAGTGCTCTGCTTTTTGTAGATAAAGCACTTTCTCATCTGCATTTTGCACTGATAATGAAAAGCAGGTCACCTGTATACTCTCTTTCATTTAAGAGATCTGTACTAACGACCACAGTCCCAACACAACATCAATCTTAAAAGGGACTCCCACAATGCAATGTTCTATACTATCTCTGAAGTAACAGCTCACCAGTACTTTCTCCAGATACTTTCTGGTTGTTGTTGTCATGAACTTGTTATCAGCAGCTTTTTCAGATTTACAGAACTCTTGTTTATTGGCTTCAGGAACACTTTGACCTTCCTCTGAACTGTCTGTCTGTGCTAACGTTAGCTATCTATAACTTTTTGGTCAGCAATGATCAGTCAGTGCTGAAATACAAAATAATGTTTTCATTTTTAGTCTTATTTCTGTGGTATTTATGAAAACATTTTACAGGGGTGTCTGGGATTGTCTTACACGACACAAGGAAGCTAAGGGTTAAATATTAAAAAGTAAAGAAAATGACTTTATTCACAAAGACTTTTTACTAGGAGTGCACGATTTAGAAAATGTCACGATTCGATATTGATTTTTAGGCTCAAGATTTGATTCAAAATCGATGTTTGATTCAAAACCGATTCACAGTATGTAAATGTAGTTACTTTTCCCATGTGATTGCAGTAGACATTCAATTTAAAAGAAAAGAAACAACAAATTAAATGTAGTTTGATATTACTTTATATGTCTTCATACAAAAATAAAAACTTTTGCAACTAAAAACTGCAAAGTGCCAAGCTTTGGCCAGCTTTCAAATACATTTAATATTTAAGTATATTAAAATGTAAGTATAAAATAAAACTGTTAAATAAAATTTAACAGTTTTGGGTGGGAATTTAGAGTGCGTTGGTTGACTGGCATGTTAGGTACTTTAGGTTGTTGTTGTTCGTCCACGTCTTATAATGTTAATCTCTGGGTGATGGCGTACCATGTGAGTTCTCAAGTTTGTGGTGTTTCCAAAATACTCAACTTTCGCTTTGCAAAGCCTGCATATAGCATGATTCCTATCAAGTTCCGTCTTCCCCTCGAGGTTATAAAAGCCAAAATGTGCCCAGACTCTCGCCTTCTATGAGGATGGAGCAGGTTGAATAATTCTTTCTGTGAGGTTTGCCATTGTTTTCGGCGACTAAACTACTTCAGCTGCACTCGTTCTTTTTTTTATGACAAGAGTGCCCAGGCGTCAGTGTGAATTTGATGCACCGCCATCTATGACAATGTCGAGCTAAACTCATTTCAGGACAACAGTATACGCCATTACAAAACAAAATAAAAAATTATGAATCGATTTTGAATCGGTAGAGCTTGAATCGCGATACAAATGTGAATCGTTTTTTTTTTTTTTTGCACACCCCTACTTGGTACGTTTACTCAACACTACACTACTCAAGTACAGCGCGCAAGTACAATTTTGAGCTAGTTGTACTTTACTTGAGTATTTCTGTTTTATGCCACTTTCTGCTTCAACTTCACTACATTTCAGAGGTAGAAAGGTTAGAAAGTTGGTCCTTCAACCAGACCCACTGGGTTCACGAACCTTTACCGGCATATCTTTATCTTGTTGAAGTGTCCCTGAGCAGCACACTGAATCGCTTCCAGCTACTACCACGCTGACCTCGGTTAACTGGCACCCATAGAGATTCAAACATCTTATTCAAGCACTGCAGTATCTGAATATTTACATACTCAACATCTCAACCTCTCCTTGTTTTCTCACCACCACTCATGCTGCTCCATCTCCTCCCGCCAAACCAGTGAATAATACTGATGAATGGTGATGTGGGCTGCAATTGTTAATCCTCAAATTGGATGCAAATCGTTAGACTTGTTACGTGGTTGTTGGAATGTGTGTGTGTGTGTGGCCTTCCTCCTCCTCCTCCTCCTCCTCCTCCTCCTCTTGAGCTGTCTCAGTGTCATGGGACGGCAGCCTGACATACAGATAGGCAGATGGAAGTGACACAGTGGGCAAAATAATGTAGACAGAAATCAGTGGAGACGATGACAGCGGTGTCGGGAGAGACTTGAGGAAAAGACTGGGGAAGGTAAAGTGAGTGGAGAGGAAAGCAGGCGACAGGTAGAGAGCTGTAGCTTAGTTAATCTCCAGTCTGAGAAGGAGCGATGTCGCCTCCAGATAAGCCAAACACACTTACAAACTCAATATAGACCAGAGTCGGAGGCTTCGACTGTGGATTTCCTTCCAGCACAATGTTCTGCTATGTCAGTGTTGTTTTCAGTGTTTCCTGTAGAGTTTTGTTGTTGATGGAGGGGTTCAGCTACTATCTGACACTAACGTTTCAGACTTCGAGGATCGCCTGCAGTTAGCGTTGCATGTAAAGAATGTGGTGAATGACCACTTGTGCTACTACTGTTAGTATTTTAGGTAAGATGACATTGCATTTTTCTTGCCGTGAAGAAGTTTTCCTGCTGTAGGGAAGGAAAACGTTTTACTTATAGCAAGGTTCAAGTGTGATGTATGGTCTTTCTGGCTCCTTCTGAAGCCAAGGTGGCATGAATGCTGGATGTGCTGTCCCTGCATGCACTGTTGTATTACAGTGTCGTGCTCTCCTCTGCTCCTGTCTGCCATCTGCCAGTCATATGTACCGCCATCTGTTCTTCAAACCAGCCCATGATCTATCTCGCGCTCTGACATTGTTTGCTTAATTTAAACACTTACAGTAACTTCTGTTATGTTTTATGTCTGGGGAGGTTTTACTATAAGGAGTTTTAAAAACCTGTTTTGAGCTGCCTTGACACAATGTCAGCAGTTTATTTTTGCATTTAAAAAAAAATAATAATATTTCTTTTTTTTTTTATCAATTGTAGTTTTCATTTGACTTTTTCTTGCTGCTGTACATCCCTGCTTAACTCTTAGATATAATTAGACTGCTTTCTGTTTTGGCAGAGACAGAAACATATGGCAGGTCTATCTCTCCTCATCTCCGATGCTTTTACATTCGTGACGAGCTCTCCATGCTGATCTCAGTTCTGGCTGACCGGTATGACATACAAGCAAGCAGCAGCATCAGTGGGCACTCAGCCCAACCCACCTAGTACACTCATTCCTCTGGAAGCTGTACTCCTCTGCTAACTCTGTCATTGCTCCCATCTAACCAGTGTAATTACCAGCCTTGGTGTGTTTCTGTGGTGCATGGGCCAAGCCTGTATCATTCAGAGCAAGTCGGAGCGGGTGTGGAGGGAGAAGAGGGAAGTAGCATGAATGGGAGAGACGGGGAGAGTCAAAACAGGGGAGGTACATCCCAGAGCTGAATAATTACTATATATGTGCGTAATTAAAAGGAATTTATTGTCTGCACTTTATCTTGTGTAGTCTGGGCCAAAGCTGCATATGTCTGCTCAATTCTTACTGTATTTGATCTCACATTTCTCTGGATTATGTTTTTTTTTTAATTTATTTTTTAACCTTTTTATGTAGTTAATAACCATATTGTATAGTACTGTTGATTGCAGATAGCTCCTTGCTCTCCCCTCAATCTAAACAATGGAGCAAATATGTTGTTAACTGGTATACAGTTTATTCTTCCCCTCATCTGTACAGTGTCAGTGTAGCTGTAGCCTTATACTTTCTGTTGGTATTCTTCCATCATACTGAAGGTGTAACTTCTTTTTTTAAATATTTCAAAATGGATTAATATATAATAATAATAATAATAATAATAATAATAATAATACTTTTAATTGTACAGTTGTTACCATAAATGTGTACACTTGGCTTGGTGTGAGTGCTTGAAGGTGATGATTTCATGTTTGCACCTCACAGATACTCATACTTTTTGTGGGGTTAAAGAAGGTGGGGATGACACGATTCCCCTCTCGACAACATTTGGCTGTTGTGTGTCGGCTCCATTTGCTGATGAGATGTGGTTGAAAGCTCCGACAAAGCTTGGACCTTGAGTTGACAATATTTTGTCACACATACTAATCCAAATATCAAGAATGAAATTCCATGGTTAAATAAATATAGTTGGATGAAAAAGACATTACATAGATAATGTTATTATTGTTATATGTATTATGTTATTATACATAACATAATTTATAGGTGTTTAACTTGTCATATAGATTTCCAGTCTATATGGCTCTTTGGCTGTTAAACCTTAGTCGGGTATATTTCTCTTTGATGGGCTGTGTGCTGTCAGAAGTTGCTTGTAAAGATCAGACCACACTCTCTCTCATCAGTCACCTCAGACACATAATGAAGCCATTCTGCAGCTCCTGCAGCTGGGGCTGGATAATCTGGGATTGGGCCTTATAGGGGATCACAGGACAGCCCTCCCGGATGAGGAAAGACTCTGTCAGAAAGCATGATCAGAGCGGGAGCATTTGGCTCAGAAGTGCCTGTGGTTCACCAAAAACAAAGACCTGATACATTTGCGTGGCTGTATGACTATAGTGGGATTTTGTTTGCTGTGAATTGAGTATTGTGTGTGTTTATGAGTAAATGAGTAATGCAGTCTTGAGGCCAAAAATGAATTCAGCGAGGACTCATAAAAGGCTTCTATCATAAAACACACACAACCACTGTGAGCTGCCTTGACACAATGAAAAGCTCGACGTTATGCAAATTGGACTTCATAACCAGATAGTCCACCCAGGAGTGGAGATTTGTAGAATTTACAGAAACCGAGGCAGCTGGAGAAAGAATATTTGTTCTCACAACAAAATAGTTTCTAATGTACGCTTTGTGCATGCTATTAAACCTACTGAAAATGTTTAGTTTTTCTTTTCAGGCAAGTGTTTTTAAACCCCAGTAAACAGTAGCATAGGTGAAAGGGCTTAGATTTAAAGGAACACGCCGACTTATTGGGAATTTAACTTATTCACCGTAACCCCCAGAGTAAGACAAGTCGATACATACCCTTCTCATCTCCGTGCGTGCTGTAAAGCTGTCTGACATCTCCAGCGGCATCAGCCCATCACAGAACAGGCAGGTGAATGGTTCCAGCAATCCTACTGCTCCGAATAAGTGACAATAATATCGTTAACATATTGCGATTTACATATAGTAGATTTGTTATTAGCGCGGTAATATAGTATTAACACAGCCATCTTCTAACCGTAAACAAACCGGGAACTACATTCCCAGGCGGAACAATATAGTACTTGGGCGGAGTGATATGCCGCGCGCAGCAAGCCTGTCTGAGAATATAGTTCCTGGTTTGTTTAGGGATAGAAGATGGCTGTGTCTCATGTTACGTTGTTTTTGTACACGCCCGACTCTACAAATCACAACATGTAAATAGGAACATGTTGGCGTTATTTTGTCACTTTTGTCACAATTCGGAGCAGTAGGCTAGTTGGAACCAGTTACCTGCAGGATCTGTGCTAGGTTAAGATAATGCTGGAGCCGTCAGACAGCATTACAGCACGCACGGAGATGAGAAGGGTATGTATCAACTTGTCTTACTCTGGGGGTTACGGTGAATAAGCTAAATTCCCAATAAGTCGGCGTGTTCCTTTAAATGTGGTTAGATGGGAGTCCAAATTATTGTGTGTGTGTGTGTGTGTGTGTGTGTGTGTGTGTGTGTGTTGTGTGTGTGTGTGTGTGTGTGTGTGTGTGTGTGTGTGTGTGTGTGTGTGTGTGTGTGTGTGTGTGTCGGGGGGGTTTCTGCTTGTGGTTGAATCATACTATTTAATTCTTGAAAGCTTTTTTCGGAGGAGCAAACGTGTTGCCGCTCCTGTGCGATTAATTACGGATACGATTTTCACAGTTGTGAAATTTGAAAGGTCATTGGCTATCTGAATTTAAAGTTTAACATAACGTTGAAGAAGCTGGTGTTATGAAATGTGTGGTCGAATCACATGTGATGCAGACAAACAGGTGCAAGAAAAGAATGACAGAAAGCTAAATGTGTTTAGTGTACAATGGACTAGCGTGCTGCAGGAAGGAATATAAAGAGGGGAAAAAGTTAAATTGGCAAGACTGAAACCTGACGAGCATATTTTAGTAGGTAGATATGCAGATGATGTGTGTTTGCCCTCTGAACAAATTTAGCGTAGATATTTGAATGACTTTGGCGATTTGAGGAGAGACTTATGTAGATAAAGGATCTTAAATCCAAGAATGGAGAACTAAATAGAGAATGAGATTAGGCAGAATCTCAGGAATGAAAAAGAAAATTCAGGAGAAAGGAAGAGTAGCAGTTTGACGACAGCAGGTATGGAGATGGATTGAGCACATTTACATTTTAGACATTTAGCCAAAGCTCTAAACCATCTAAAAACATAATAAAAAAAAAAACCCACAGCCAAACTTAAATAAATTTAGATTAATGAATCATCCCTAGTTAGTTAATCCATCCATTTTCCGCCACTTATCTGGGTCCAGGTTGCATTAAATTAATTGATAATATTATTTTAAATTATAATACACTGCTTGCAAGAACAAACGATAACACATTTTTTGTTTAATATAGAAAAGCAAATAACCAAATGTAGTCAGCTGCAAATATGGCTTGACCCCAAAAAAATTCTAACAAAAGCTTTTTCAGTGGTTTACAGTAGTATCAGATGTACCTAACAACATACTAAAAGTTTACCAAAGTTTGACTTCAAGAAAGGCCCCATTTTCAAAATGGCGGCCGCCAGGTCCTTAAAAGACCATTACTCCTTTGTATTCCTATTACACCATGAATACTGGTACCTTATACATGTTTTGGCCATTTAATATTGTAATTAGCATATTTGTATGATAAATAAGCACAATTTTATATATATATATATATATATATATATATATATATAATTTTATATATATATAAATAAAATTGTAATTATAAAATTTCCCTTAAGTAATTGCATTTTTCTCATATCATTTTGCCTAGTGTTGGTGGTTTCTGTCCATCAGCTCCCTTCTGATGAACCTCTACCACATCAGAGCCATCTCTTAAGTTTTTACAGCAAATGTGGCAAGTTTCTTGGTTTACAACAATATGACTCATGTTCAAAGTTGGAGTGTACTTTTTCCTCAAGCTAATCCAACAATGTCATCCTCTCTTAATACACTCACATTGTTGGCCTTTGTCATGTGTTAGAAATCTTTCTAATGTTCTTCTGACACCCCCATAAAATGACACTGAGCTTGTGTCTGAGAATAAGACATTTGTGCTGTAATATACACTACCGGTCAAAGGTTTTAGAACACCCAATCTTTTTAGTTTTTTTATTGAAATTTGAGCAGTTCAAGTCCAATGAATAGCTTGAAATGGTCCAACGGTAAGTAGTTAACTGCTTGAGGTTAAAAAAATAAGTAAGGTTACTCAAAACTGAAAAATAATGTACATTTCAGAATTTTACAAAAAGGCCTTTTTCAGGGAACAAGAAATGGGTTAACAATGTAAAGCTGTTCTGGAGGTTGATCAAGCTTTGAAAGTTGGTGCTACCAATTCCCACAGGTGTTCCAACTTGTCTGGGTTACTTACAACCCCCTCTGTTTGTATAAAAGTATTGTTGGAACACACTGTGGTACCGTACCCTCGTGAGCATTATTTGAACAATATTGTACTGCAGAAAGTAGTATGTTGCCATAAAAATGGTGGGGAAAAGGTAATTAACAATGGAAGAGAGACAGACCATCATAACACTTAAGAATGTTGGTCTTTCCTACAGAGAATTTGCGAAGAAAGTCAAGGTGTCGGTGAGTACAGTATTCTTCACCATCAAAAGGCACTTAGAAACTGGAGGAAACTCTGACAGGAAGAGGTCTGGCAGACCCAAAGCCACAACAGAATCAGAAGACAAGTTTCTGAGAGTCAACAGCTTGCGTGATAGGCGGCTCACAGGACAACAGCTTCAAGCACAGCTTAATAGTGGTCGTAATAAGAAGTCTCAGTTTCACCTGGAAAGAGAAGACTTGGAGCTGCAGGTTTGATAGGTCGAGTTGCAGCAAGAAAGCCATTGCTAAGACGTCAGAATAAGAAAAAGAGGCTTGCCTGGGCCAAGAAACCTCGTCAATGGACTACTGAAGACTAGAAGAAGGTGCTATGGACTGATGAATCAAAATTTGAAATCTTTGGTTCATCACGCAGGATTTTTGTACGCCATCAAGTAGGCGAAAGGATGGTTCCTCAGTGTGTGACATCAACTGTCAAACATGGAGGAGGAAGCGTGATGGTCTGGGGCTGTTTTGCTGGATCCACGGTCGGTGATTTGTACAGAGTGAAAGACACCCTGAACCAAAACGGCTACCACAGCATTTTGCAGCGCCATGCAGTACCCTCTGGTATGCGCCTAGTTGGTCAGGGGTTCATCCTACAGCAAGATAATGACCCAAAACATAAGTCCAAGCTATGCCAGAACTACCTTAGCAAAAAAGAACAAGATGGTAAGCTTAAAAACATGGAGCGGCCAGCACAGTCACCAGACTTAAACCCCATTGAGCTGGTTTGGGATGAACTGGACAGAAAAGTGAAAGCAAAGCAACCTGCAAGTGCCACACATTTATGGGAACTTCTGCAACAGAGTTGGGAAGAACTTTCTGAAGAATATTTGATTTCCATTGTAGAAAGAATGCCACAAGTGTGTTCTGCTCATACCTGTCAAGTTTTGGATTTGAAAATAAGGGAAATTTTTCCGGCGCCCACCGCGAGCAGTCCCCCAACCCCAACCAAGCTCCAGTATGGCTCACATTTTAAGACAGGTGTACAAGAAAGCTAAAATCACCACTTGATGCAGAATGCTGAAAACATTTACAATTTATAACATTGCTTGTCTTTACATTTACATTTTATTTTCATTCCACACATTCTTTTCATTTCATATTGCTTTTCTTTTACGTTTTTCTCTTCATTTCACATA
This sequence comes from Perca fluviatilis, assembly GCF_010015445.1. Lineage (NCBI taxonomy): Eukaryota > Metazoa > Chordata > Actinopteri > Perciformes > Percidae > Perca > Perca fluviatilis. The sequence goes on along the minus strand of NC_053113.1, from coordinate 32,583,964 downwards.
ACTTTTTCTTTACTCTTTTAGTGAGTTATTGTACAAATTTGTTGCAGACTTTGCATTCTTTAAGACTGTTTTAGGAAGGAGTGTATTAGTGGGCGGGGCCAGAGTGGTTCATGTTACCTGAGAGTAGAGCGCAGACAGTTCTGTTGTCTAACGTCATCCTATTCTCTAGAACAATCTTTCGTACCATGCTAAACACCCTTTCTGAACTCTCTTTGCTATGGGGAATACATAGTAAAGCCTTCAGAAGTTTTGGCAGCGCACCGTCTCTGTCGTAGCGTCACTCATCATCTGACCTCACACACTAGCCTCGCCACAACTGCCACCTACAGCACCTGTAGTAGGCTACTGCCCATATATCTATGGGCTACTGCCTACTGCAGGTTATCGCGAGGCTAGTGACAGAGCTCAGATTGGGAATGTTTTTGTTTTTTTTACTCCGCTCGGGCCCGGGCTGTTATTATTTTTAATAACGCAGGTTAAAATACGGGAGATTTACGGGAAAATACTAATACGGGAGGACGGCGGGAAAGAAGGGTAAAATACGGGACTTTCCCGGCCAAAACGGGATACTTGACAGGTATGGTTCAGCTGTTATATCTACCAAAGGGGGCTACTTTGATGAGTCAAAAATTTAGACTACATTTTGGTTTATAAATTGATTCCATGATTTCTTTTTTAACTTAAATATGTTCTATTCTTTCATTTGAGAGTACAATGAGACATTGAACTGCATCAATTTCAAATAAAACCTGGAAAAACTGGGGTGTTCTAAAACTTTTGACCGTAGTGTACTTTCTTTTTTTACCCACTACACGGAGGAGGGGTGTGGTGGTGGGGGGTAAAAGTCATTTAAGTTACTTTTGGGTGGAATAACTTTTACAGTGAATGTCAAGTCTGTGTTTTAGCAAAAAAAGGGTATGTGTCCAAAAACGCATACTGAATAGGAGTTACATGACATAGGTAAAATCGTTTACATCTCTGATTCACCCCCAAAAAGATAAAACCTTACAGTTATCTCACAAAATGTATTCCATAAGTATGTCATCATGTCAGTGCAATTTAGACAAGTCCATTGGACTCATAGACCCAGAAAACATGGGGTTAGACACCAAGATTACTTGGCTAGGTCAAATAATGAAGGAGTTAGGATATTTTGAGGGCTTCCTGTCCATCTTGGACGCCATCTTGAAAATTACACTTTTATAGTGGTCAAACTTTGGTAAACTTTTAGTATGTTATTAAGGACACCTAATACTACACAAAACAGCTGAGAAACCTTTTGTTAGAATTTTTTAAGGGTTAGGTGTTTTTTTTTTTCATATATGCAGCCGCCTAATGACCATGACCAACATCAACAGTGAGTTATATTATTTATATATATATACACACACACACACACACACACACACACAGTAATATTCTTGTTTTCATGTTGTTGCTGATATCCATCAGTTTTGTTCTTGTTAAATTTTGTTGACATGATTGTTGCTTTTGCACGAATGTTAACCTAATGCTTTATTGTATGCATCCTACTGTACAACTGTATATAAATGTGTCAAATGTTTCCCTGTTTATGTGCTTTAGCAATACTGTGTGTCAATATGGTCATGCTAATAAAGCCAATTTGAAGAGTAATGCACACCAAGGGTTGTAGTCATAGGTTGTAGTGAGGTGCTGATCACTGGAAGTAGACTTGACTTGACTGTGTGACGTTTCAGCCCACAGGCCTTCCTTAAGATCAATCCACTTTCAGTCAAATTTAATTCTAGACAATATAGTCCCAACTGGTTTTCCATCAGACATTCTGATACCTTTAAAAGTCTTACAATACGGATACAGTGGGTTTGTTGTCGATGGTGTTGTTCGTCGGCTCTGTCTTCAAGTGTTTGCATGCAAACTAGGGCTGCTCGATTATGGAAAAAATAATAATCACGATTATTTTGGTCAATATTGAAATCACGATTATTTAACACGATTACTCATTAACATTTGGATATAATGGATAGTTTCCAGGGTATAATCTGTTAGTGTCCTTTATCTCACAGAAAGAGTGTTTGGATCAGAATAAAATCAGTTTTACTACTGTGAGTCGGTTCAGCTTTACAGATATCACACATAACGTTATACAGCTAATGAACAGCTCCACAGACATAACACAATGTGCATCTCACATCACATGTTCACTCACTATGACCCCTACTACTGTCATTACTAAACATTGTGCCAAAATATAAACAATAATGTCGCCGTCAGTGGGCTTATTTGCTAGCTAACCTTAGGAAAAATCCAGCACATAGACGGTACCTTAGAGTAACGTTACGTGAAACATGTGATTTAACGCCCCTGCTCATTTACATACAGTTTAACAACAAAACTAAATGCTGAGGGAACATTACTATGTTTTTTCATGTTGTTTTTGAGCAGTATGCCTATGCAACCCCACTAAGCTGGAAAAAGTTTTAAACAGTAAGTGAATACAACGTCTATAGACAGTATACTAAACCGGGGGATCATAGGCAGAGGGACCGCAGGGTTAGCTAACGTTAGCTGTTCCCAGACAACGGAGTTGGTTTTGCCTTTTTTTGCTCACCAAACGCTGCTGCCATCTTTACTCGCGCTGATTTTTTAAATTCCAGCGGATGATATGCACACGACTTGCCTCCCTGACTGGCTTCGGGAGGGGCGGATGTGCGCGTTCGGATGTGCGCATGCGCGTGTCATTCAGAACACAAGACAAAATAAGAGTGTTCTTGCAAAACAGAACATGGCAAAATAATCGTCGAAATTGAAATCGAAATTCAATTAATTGCACAGCCCTAATGCAAACCACTGCCAGCATATCGTCATTGCTTGCTGCGTTCATAATGTGGTTCATCCAGTGGAGTCATCACCACATCATACTATTCTCCTATATGAATTCCCCGCCGGTCACTCTTAACAACCACAACATTCACAGCCCAAAAAATGTGATCATGACTTGAATCTTTTGTCTGGATTGATGATGACTGTAAAAGAGTGCAATGATTCAGCTGGCGGGAACTTTACAATGAGTACTAGTATAGGTTTAGCCTTTTGGATCACCAAAGAAAGTATTATTATAAAACCAAAATTCTCTGACATTTTTCCTGTATCTGTACAGTGAAGACATTAATGCCTGTAAAAATCATCACAATAAACCTCAGCAGAAATAAGATGCTTCTGAGTAAACAAGAGTCTTTACAGGGCTGGTGGGTTTTTAAGACTTGATGCAGTGTGACTGTTATATTAAAGCATGCCGTTGTGGTTCACTGAGCAATGTACCGCTCTCCTCCTTGCTCTTTCTTGACTGTCCAATCACTCTATTTCTGGATTTACCCCACCATACCCCTCCAGCTGTTGGGTCACTTTGTGCCTTCACCATTTCCTGCCTCTGCTGAAGTCCTTAATAATCTCTCCCCATCTCAAAGTTGCAGTTGTTTGTTGTTTGGCTTTACTCTGTAGGAAGATTAGAATAGAGTAACTTCTGTCTCAGCCACATATAAGCTATACCGTGACTAGGGTTGGGCATTGAGAACCGATTCCTACTTGGAATTGTTTCTAATCCGATCATAGTTTCCCAATTTAATATGCGCAAGTTTTGGTTTCTGAAGCGGCCAGGCGCTTGTTGTGTTGCAGCCTTGGAGCACCGTAAGCAGCGCTCTAGTGTGGCTTTATTTTACATTGAAAAAGCCCTGTAAAACAGCAAACCACCATTGAATCAAAATAAAACGTTCCTCTTATTTGTGAAAATAGGCATGTAACTAGAGATGCACCGATTATAACTATCTAGGCCAATTCCGATTTCTGATTTTCATTGAGTTAGGCCAGCCGATACCGATTTTAGCCGATTCCGATTTCATTTTTTTCTAACCACTTTACAGCAAACGCAAAGATTTATTTAACTTTTCTTTAATAGAACATTTTGCACAGAACATAGAAAATTTTTTGAACAGATAATGGATCACTATAAAATAAGACTATATAAATTACTCCTAGTGTGGGAAATTCACACACATCGTGCAATGTTATGGAAGAACCATTTCCTTCTTTTCACATCCAATATCCAACAAAAAAAATTTGATTTTGGTTTTTGGTGTCGTCCCTCCACACCCTACTTTTTCCTTGCAGGTGTTGCATATTGCAAATTTGTTATCTTCTGCACACACGCTGAAGAATTTCCAAACCGCTGACATGTTGCAGGATAATTCACGAGGTTCCCTACATGTGTGAGAATAACGCGGACACGTGCATCACGCCGCGAGCTGGTACGCGCGACACACGGCGGAAAAGTTGAGAGAAAGGAAAAAGAGACTGTGCTGTCGCTTCTGTGTACGCGTGCGTCCTTGGGAACTGTAACTCGTTTAACTTCTGTTGTCAGTTAATTGTAGCATTGACCGGCATGAAATCGGCATACGTCAGACTGACCTGCCGGTCGCCGGTCATGGCCGAGAACCTGAAAACCGGCCAATTCCGGTCACCGGCCGGTCTATCGGGGCATCTCTACATGTAACCCATTTCAACTCCAACCCTTCAGAGAATCGGAATAGAGAATCGATAAGCACCGGAATCGAAAGGAAGAATCGCAATTGGAATCAGACATGTTAAAATCCAAACGATGCCCAACGCTAACCATGACTGTGGGCCTCTCCCAAACAAGAGACAAGGCATGAGTAGGGAATCTGCTACGGTGATTGTGTTTAAAATTGTCTGTGTACTCCCTCTGTTTGGATCTGCATTACCTTTTTAGTCTGATGCTATTAGCTGAAGTGTTTCAGTGGTTTTAATCTGCAGCAGAGCGGCCACAGCCTTCATGTCCTCTGGGTGTATGAGTGTCTGTGTGTGAACGCACATGCACTCGAGTGCACAGAGTGTGTGATAATAATATCCCTTGTCAGCCTCCTGAAGATTAGCCTCAATGGAAGAAATCCTCTGTCATATCCCCTCACCTTATTCTCTCTCTCGCTCTCCCTCCCTCTCTCCCTCTCTCTGTCTTATGAGTCTTAGATTGTTTTACAGTTGAGTGACTTGCTCTTTTCTAAATTCAGCGCTCATGTTTTTTTGTTTTTTTTCGCCTCTGGAGAAAATTTGGGTCACACAATCTCTGTGATTTAAAAGATGCAGATTTTCTGAAGCTGGTTTGTTGGAATGACTGTTTTTTCCTTCTGTCCTCAGATCTGCATTAGACTGAAAATAATAAAGAAGAAGACGACCGGTCCTGACTCAAACTGGTCCTCAATGGACCAGTGAAATCTTTCCCCACCCTGCCAATTAAAAGCAATGTATTTGGGCGCTGTAGGCTGTAGCACCGTCAGCAGAGAGTGTGTGGGGCCCCTCCTCTCCCTCTTTCCCAGCACCCCTCGTGACATGGGATGCCAGCCCCCTGCCTCCCTGCCCTGAGCTCTCCTGGGGCGCCATGAACAGCTACAGAGACAGAGGGGTCACCTGCACCTCCTCAGACCTCCTGGATGGAGGAGGAGGGTTTCCCCAGCACAATGCGTTCCGTCACACGCCCAATGGCCACCCGGCTCCTGGCCCCACAGACCCAGCCATCCAACCACGCGTTTCTGTGCCCAAAATGGGTGTTCGGGCGCGGATTGCAGAATGGCCCCCACGCCGTGCGCAGTCCAGGGAGTCACTACTAGAAAATGGGCAAATTGTCAGCATTCACCACGGAGATGACTGCTCCACTTCAGTTTCCTCATCGGTTTTGTCATCTGACATCGGGCTGGTGCGGGGAGGGGTTGCCAGGTTGCCACGACGACGGTCGAAGGATGTAGAGTTTAGAGGAGGAGGGTTTGGCGTTGAAAGATGTTCACCATTTAGCCTGAGAGTGTACCCACCACTGAGACAGCGCTCAAACAGCGAGGTTACGCTGAGCGAACAGGACGAAAATGAGGTGAGTCTTCAATCTCCAGCCCCTCTCACACCTGTAGTGTGGTTCAAGGAAAAAATGGTGTTGCCTTTCTAGTTCTGTAGCGTTTTTTGTGTTTACACTGACTTTGTACAAACAAACCAAGAGAATTAAACTTAAAGTTATATTGGCAAAGCGGGACTTTGACCCACATGGCAAAATAATAATTCTAGTGACTGACAGCAGGTCATGCTGCATTTATGTATAATGACAAACTGGCAGAAATAGGGACAAAAAAAGAGATACCTTGTACCTTACTGTTTGGTGGGAGATAGTTACTGTGTGGTCACTACGTTTCACAACTCTCCTCTGTTTTATACTTCTGTTCACTGTGGCCATGCACAAACACATACGTACTATCATAAAATCCTGTAGTTCGTCTGTTTTTGCTTTCACGCCACAAATAAGCCGCTACATAGTTTAATTGACAGCTTTCACACCATCCTAAACTAACGAAGACGGGCAAACGAGATTGTTTGAAATGAACCAAACAGGTTACCCTAACTTTACGTTACCTTTCAGTGGATTCACTCAGTACAACACATTTATTATGGGAAATTACGCCCCGCGTGACTTACATGGAGTCACCTTTATTCACGCCTTTTAAGGCAGATGACCTGTGGTGTATATGTATAGCATATGTGAGTCATCAGCTCTGTTTCGCCGCATCAAAGTTAGATCAACAGCCCCTGTTGGTGTTAGCCTAGCTACCCGCAGAGGTCTGATTTTGCGTTCATAAGCTCTATAAGTCTCGAGTTGAGCACCAGGCATAAACAGATATAATCCTCAGGGGGTGCGGTATCTCTTTGCATCACAAAGACCAGCATGAGACATGTCCCGTCTGTCTGGGGATTGTACGTGCCCGGAGAGCGTTGACAGAGCATGAAGCGTTTTGTCGCCAGCTCCGGCACTCAACCCTGGCGAGGCGGCTCACGTTTGTGAAGAAAGCGCTGGGAAAGACCGTCATGCGGTCTGATACTATCCGAGGTGAGGCACCCGGCTTCATCTGAGACCGGTGAGAAGCTCCTGGTTAAAGTCCCCTCTGGTAGCTGGGCTGACCACATGGAGTGTGTGGAGGGGTTAGCCAAGTTCAAGTCGGAACCCTCCTCCTCGTAAACCACTGCCTGTATGTGGATCTCAATGGAGTGGACAAAGTGGTATTGGTCAATCCTCCACCTATGGAGCCATCCCTGGCAGTTTATCTGCTCTTGTCTCACAACAATGGGGTGTTTGGCCCCATGACCCTCCCGTCATACACATACTCTTCCCAATAAGGTTAAAATGGCCACGGACGACACTCTTCGCATGTCTTGCTGTGCGGCGCTCTCCCTGGACAGAGAGATGGCATCTACGGTGGTGGCGAAAAGGCATCTGTGGCTGACCCAGTCTGATGTTCCAGAAAAGAGACAGGGTTGTCTATCCGGATGAGCCTGTGTCTTTTAAGGGGTTGTTTAGGCAGTCACTGGACAACCTCTAGGCGAAGTTTGAGCAACGGACAAAGCATGCAGTGGCTCTGCGCAGCATCATTTCCAGGCAGGACAAGCTACCCGCAGGTGCTTGCAAGCCTGCAATGCTGCCGCCTCCCACTAAAAGGGGCAGCACCGCCCACAGGTCCAGGGCCACGCCGGGCAGGCAGCACCCACCCGGTAAGCCTTCACGCCACTCGGTTTGGGACAAGGGCCCACCACCAGGCCTTCAGGGGTTCAGGGCCTCGGAGGAGGAAATCACACTTGTCCTGGGACTGGGTGGAGAGGGGCACCGCAGCACTGCTGTTCTTCATCCCTCTTCAACACACAGAGCGAGAGACATGTGTATGTGTGTGTGTACACATACACACACACACACACACACACACACACACACACACACACACTGGGTGCTATAAATGTTTCTGTTGTGACAACTTCATGTGCTCCTTATGTTTTTCCCGTTTTCAGTGCCCCTTTGGAGGTGCCTCTCTGCAAAGCCGGTGGGCAACCTTCAGGCTCTGTCTGTGTATTCCACTTGTACCCAGTTCACTTCTTATGGCTCCAAGGTTACATTGCTGCTGAACTTGGCATATTTGCCTAAGTCAATCCCTGCAGCCAATAGCTCTATGGCTTTTGAGATCCTAAACCTCTGTTCCCCTCCTTTTGTTTCATAGGAGTCATTCCCTGTGTGCGCCTACATAGGCTCAATACATATGTGATCAGTTGTTTGTTTGTTTAGCTAATCCGGCCAAGGGCAAAGTCCTATCTAAACAGCGGCTTTCTCACTGGATTGTGGAGGCCATCTCCCTGGCTTACACCAGTAAAGGTCTTCCAATGGCTCACGGTGTGAAGGCGAATTCAACCAGGGGCGTAGCAACATCATAAGCTCTGTTTAAAGAGGTATCTTTGAGTGATATCTGCGTTGCAACCATTTGGTCATCCACCGCACACTTGATCGGTGTTACAGTTTGGATGTGACAGCCACTTCGGTGGCTCATTCTGCCCTTTCTACTGGGTTTTCGATGCACTGGAGTGCTTGAATATAATGTCCCATGCTATATGTGTTGTACTGAGTGCATTGACCAAAAGGGAACAAAATGTTAGGACTTTTGTTCCCTGAAGGAGAGGAACGAGATACAACACTTGGTTGCCCCGCTGCACAGCTGGGCTCGGCTACCGAATTGAGGGATGACCGTGGTGACAGATGTATAGGCAGGGCCTCACATACGTCACCTTTATTAAAAGGTGTCAATAAGGTGTCTTTAGTCAGATATCCCATACTATATGTGTTGTACCTCATTCCTCTCCTTCAGGGATCAGATGTTATAGTTATAACATAATGTTTTCCCCAAAATATAATCATTGAAATCAGAATTATGTATCCACTGATATTTCGTCATAAACTGAAAATCCTCTCCCCTTTCTGCTTCAAGGTGGAGGTTCGTGGAGGTGTCGGGATGGGAAACCTGTTCAGAGAGTATGGCAGCACCTCCTCCATCGACATCCAGGGCATTCCTGAGCAGAGCTTTTTTGACATGCTCAGCCAGTTCCACCAGGAGAGGCCTGACCAGCGCAGCTCAGCACCCATACACCTCGGGGAGCTGCTGCGCGCTCCAGACTCGCCACCAAGCGCACCTCTCCCCTCTGCCCCCTCACCTGGTCCCACAGGTGGGGAAGTAATAGGGACAGGAAGGAAAGACGGAGCTGAGAGAGTGAGGAAGAAAAGTGGAGGGACGGAGTCGTCACTGGGCACCTCCTCTTTGTTCAGGAAACTTAGGAGCTCTAGTCGCAATGAGCTGGATGGAGGGAAAGGAGAAACAACAGAGGACGGGGGAGGCCGGGGTTCAGCAGAAGCCTCCTACAAACCGTGGGTATGTCCTAAGAGCTTTGTCCACTTCGATGCTCAGAGCATCCTGTTTGACCTCCACGAGGCAGCGGCTCAGCGGGGCTACGCCGCCCAGAGGAGGAACACCGCCACGGGGGCATCAGCTGCATCAGTGTCCCTGTCGGTCTCCAGATCCTCGGCTCCAAGTGTGAACGACCCAGTTTACTCCAGCATAGAGGATCTCACCCTGAGCCTCGACCCCAGCTCCATGACACCCTCCCTGGGTGTGGACCTATTGGACGGGCCTCATGGAGCCCACAGCTCGAGCCCACTGCTCCTCTGCTGCCCCCACTTCCTCAATGAGACTGGAGGCCACGGGGAGCGCAATATCAGCTTCCTCAGCTCGTCAGCAGAGCGAGACGGAGGAGGAGACGGAGCGAGGGGTTGGCTCAGGAGGAGTAACGCCAGCGTCTCAGTGCTGGAGGTGCCTATTGAACAGCAGGTTACAAGACTGGACCGACTGAAACTGTACGGCATAGAGCATGTAGATCTGGGGGCCAGGTACTACAGAGACTACTTCCATGGGAAAGGTAACACAGACACATTTACTATAAGGCAGATATCATACTTAAACCATACATTTGATGTTGATGCCAGCTGTGTTATGTAAGGATCACAAGAATCAAACCTATTGATAGAAAATTGATTATACATGTTTGCAGTATTACAACATACATTTTGTTGTAACTGTAGTTTATAGATTCTTAAACAGTTTTTATTCCAGTTAGAGTAAATTAAATGGGCAAAAGCAGCATCAATTCTTATAAAGACTGGTGCAATGAGAGCATACCTCAAGTAGGACAGGTTTGTTTTTAAATCCCACCTTTCAAAAACTTTACATAAAACATAAAAAGGCATGAAGAATATGTGTGTATATATATATATACATATACATATACATATACACACATACACATACACAGTACAGGCCAAAAGTTTGGACACACCTTCTCATTCAATGTGTTTCTTTATTTTCATGACTATTTTTTTATTCTCACTGAAGGCATCAAAACTATGAATGAACACATATGGAATTATGTACTTAACAAAAAAGTGTGAAATAACTGAAAACATGTCTTGTATTTTAGATTCCTCAAAGTAGCCACCCTTTGCTTTTTTATAAAAAAAAAAAAAAAATATATATATATATATATATATATATATATATAAAATGAATGAATGAGCCATCTTGACATTAAAGATTCAGTTAGACATGACGACGTTACCTTGGTCTCTGAGAAATTCTGAAAAAATAATTCTGACAAAATTATTATTTGCTTGAACAAAATACATTAAATCTAAACATTTGCAAACAATATCTCACGTACTGACAATCAATAATGAAAATAATTTTGAGTTGAAACTTGTGACAAAACCATTTATCAATTTGTCTAATCATCATCTATGCTAGTGGTGGCTGGTGGCACTACACTATATACATACTGATGACATTTTCTACTAGGATTTGGGCCACTTGCTGTAATAAGTTCGTATGAATCTGACAGCGTAGATCTCATTTCTCCAGTGTCATTCCCCACATCTCATCCATGACAGTTGATATCCAGCCGTGCCTGAGCAGAGTGGGCCAAGCTGGCAATGCGCCCAGAGCTTTTATTGCACATGTACCTGCCGCTGGACCTTTTTGGCAAACTCTGAACTGATAATACTCCACCTGCCTTTCTGCACGATTACAAAGTACCACTTAACGTGGTCAGCCAGTGCAGCTTTGTTTTACATCTGGTTTTAGGTGTCAGAAGTAACGCCTATCTTCAGAGAGAAAAGGTGTGTGTAAGATGTGTGCCTGTTCGTACACGTGTTCGCTGGCATTTCTTGTCAACATCACCTCTTCAGACAATGCGGATGAAACTTCCTCTTGGCAAGCATGATCTGGCTGCACCCTAATTAGTGACAGATGCTGTTAGGAGCGTGTGTGTGTGTGTGTGTGTGTGTGTGTGTGTGTGTGTGTGTGTGTGTGTGTGTGTGTGTGTGTGTGTGTGTGTGTGTGTGTGTGTGTGTTGTGCGTGTGTGTGTGTGTGTGTGTGTGTTTTGCGTGTGAGGCCTGCAGCCACACAGATAAAGGTTACCATTCCAAAAATATGTTCATCTGCTAACTCGTTTCCAGCTTAGCTGTCCCCCAGAACGCAACTGTGATTGTGTGCTGTGTTTTGTCAGAAAGCCTCATCAAAAAGCTGACATGTTCACCACGGGACATGGCATGGAAGCTATAAGCAGGCCTGAGTCTCCGAATGTGTGTCATCCCGGTTCATTGGATGGAGGAGAAATACTTGTCAAGCTAGATTCCTCCCCGAGTGTCTGGAGAATTGTACCACACTGCCTGTGGTGTTGGCATTACCACGGCTTAGCTTAGGAGCTTTAGAAGAGGACATGCAAGATGCTCGTGAAGTGCGTTGATAGCTTTGTCTCAGCCTCTTAATGGATGAATATGTTGTGTGCCAACACGGGTAACAAGCCACAGAGTGTTAATTGACATATTTTGTTTGTTTCTTGTATTTGAAAGATGAAGGACATATTTGTTGCTTTACGGTCTTAAATATATGCAGTATGGAATTGTATTTTATTGAAGTGAAGTTACTACACAACAACATCGGAAACATTTCAGCATCTCTGTGACTACACAACTACATTACGGTATATTTTAATCATCACTTTGTTTTAGTAACAATTATCGTTTTCTCTTACCTTGTGTTAGCTAAATTGATATTGTAATTATGTTAGTGTATTGATAACTAGATGTCATTGTCTATGCCCCTTCTCTGCTAGTCATGCTTACTACACCAGATCCAAACTCCTCTCATCTTTATCTCTTGAAGGTTAAATGGACCGGTCTCTCTTTATTATATCAAACCTCAATACCTCTTTGTTACTGACACAAATATGTCTGTAGCACGTATCAAAAACTACCGAAACCAAGTCTTCGTAACTTACTGAGATATTTACTGATTTAAATCCTAATTTTTCCAGTTTATGACTATATTTTTATTTAAGGAACGTTTTTGTTCAGCTGCCTAAATGAAAAAAAGGCATAGAAGACTGAGAATACAATTATAATTCTCTAGATTTGTTCTTTGGTCTCATAAAATGTTCGTAATGACTGTCTTGTTTTGTTCAACCAACTGTCTGAAACCCCAAAACATTCAGTTTCCTATCATAGAAGAGCGTTAAAACCAGTGAATATTTATATTTTAGAAGCTAAAACCGGTGAATTTGGGTATTTTTGTTAAAAAGTTGCTAAAATCAGTCAGTAGGATTGTTGCAGATTAATTCCCTTTTTGTTTTCTGATGATCATCTAATACTTTCAGCTAAAATATCATAAGCTACTACTGTGTATAAAACCCACAACTCAAGTCCATATTCAGACATGTTACTCCTCAACACAAACATTGATCTCCATCTCTCCTTCACCAGAGCACTCAAACTACTTTGGGACAGAGGATAAGCTGGGCGCTGTGGCCGTGAGCATCCGCAGGGAGAAACTGGAAGACACCAAAGACCTGAAAGACCAGTACCAGTACCGCCTTATCGTCCGAACAAGCGAGGTATGAAGGATCTCCCGTTTGTGTGTTTGTTCTGAGCATTTCTTAGTGATGAGTCAGTGATGAGTCAGTAAGAGTGCGCACGCTTAATTTAATTACCTACTTTCATTTTACCCCCCTTATGTCCCTACCTGTGACTCTTTTCACTCTCTCTGCCCTAGTTTTAACCTCACCCCTCACCCCCTCTCTGCCAGTGGAAAATTCCACCTGCCCAGGCTCAGCACAGCAAAACCAAACCAAACATTGGCTGCTGTGGCCAAAGTGTTTGGCCTGCTCTCACAGGGAGCACACCCAACCACTTTTCCACTTTGATGGGTCAAATACTCGTAACAAGTGATGGGTTGGTGACCATGGAGAAATACTTAAGTCTCTCTCAGTCTTGTTCAAAGACTACAAACAAGTTATTTATATTCATAAACTTTTAGAGATTCTTCTTCCAGAGCACCAAACTACAATAACAATATGAGCTTATTATCAACAGACAATTCATTTGCAACTATTCTGATAATCGATTAATCGATTGAGTTACTTTTCATGCAGAAAATGCCAAATATTCACTTGTTCCAGCTTTTCTTTAGGTTTTGGACTGATGGTTAAACAAAACACAAATTTGGAGGAAACTGTGATCACACATTTTGCCATTTTGTTAATAACAATTGGCAGGTTAATCTGTAATGAAAATAATCATTACGGACACCGTGAACAAATATTAGTCTTCTGTTTTTTTTCTTTTCATAGGTGTTAGAGAGGTCTGAGGTCTGTATGAATAGTTAGTTTGACCAACTTACTATTTTATAAACACCTGTGTAGCATCGTCGGGACACGCAGACAAACAGCAAAGTTTGCTTCTGTTCATTGTGTTCATGTGGCCCAATTGTCTTCCTCTCCACTGTGTTGTTTTTAGCTGGATTACATGGCTGCCTGGCCTCGTCACCTTAGCTCTGGTATAACAATGGAGCCTCTCCGCCATCTAAGTACACAGAGCTCAGCTAACAGACACAGCCAGCACAGCCAGGCCTACTGTTCCCACACAGGAAAAAAGAGATTCATTGCCGACTTTATTCTCTCAAGCCGCAGCTGCTCTCAAATATCCATCCCCCCCTTAAGTCTGTCATTTAATTCTGTGCGGCAGTGCTGACGCAGCAAGGTGGAGAGACTTCCTCTCTCTCCCTCCATCACCCATTTCTACACGCAGCCCTCTGACGTTCCTGCTCAGCATGTCGCAGTCACTCACTGCACTGTCGCACAGAAGCTGACGAGTTCAAACGAAAGCTCCATAACTTCAGCCACATGTCTATCAAGTTTCACGTCTCTGCTGCACACCAGTCTCTGAGGTCCAACTGTCTCTTCTGCCCCTGCGAGCTCCAGAGTCCGCCATGCATTTTTAATGATCCCTTATTTGTGTGTGTAGTTGTGCGTGTGTTTGTGTGCTGTGAGAAGGATCACCCCACTCCTCCCAACTGTATCAGAGGATATTATAGCCTCACTCAGGCCAATTTCCTTTCACCAGGGAGGAGCACTCTGTGGCAGCACAGTACTGAGCAGAATATTAATTCACAATACACCTCAAACTAAAATCTGTGTGCGTCCATCCGTGCGTGTTGAGAGGAGTGTTGCTTCAGGGCATCCCTCATCTGATGGACTCACTTCAAGCTCCCAGACTGCTAATCATCTGTTCCTCCATTTTCCAGAGGCGTGGTTCTGTAGCTGAGCCCGACCTCCGACCTCTCTCAATACAACTATCTCAGAATCAATAGTATTACTATGTATATTCTGCTGTGTCCATAGTAGCCAATATATGATACAAAATAATTATACACAACAGCTTTAAACCCTACCAACAAAAAAAACAAAAAGGAAATAAATAAAAACTAGTAAATAAAAAAGTATATAACCAAGCAAGTATTTTTGTTTAAAAAGAGAAGGAAGAAGGAGGAGTGAAAAAAAGTTGATGTCAGTAAGTCTGTCAGCAAGTATTCTTTCCCCAAGACAGGAAAGAAATAAACCGATAAATAGTAAAGGTGATAGGTGATAATATTTCAATTCCTGGTCTGATTAAAGCGATCTATGAAATTTAATTTTGAAAAAATGTGAAGGGGTCTAAATCAACAATGCAATAAAATGTAGAGAAAATTTAGTTGTTTCTTGACAATTTCAATGTGATTTTTCTATATATATATATATATATATATATATATATATATATATATATATATATATATATATATATATATATATATTTAAATCTGGTGATGCATTGCAAAAAAAATGTCTTTCCCCATATTCAGCTTGTGACCCTGCGAGGCTCCATTTTAGAGGATGCGGTGGCGTCTACGGGGAGGCATGGCACGGTGCGGGGTCTGCCGCTCAAGGAAGTCCTGGAGCAGGTCATCCCCGAGCTCAACGTCTCCTGTTTGAGACTGGCGCTCAGCACACCCAAAGTCACAGAGCAACTGCTCAAACTGGACGAACAGGGGGTGGGTTACATGTCTGTCTCTGTCTGTATTTGCATTTTATTTTTGGGCTTGTGTAATAATAAAATGTGACAGTTAATCCCAGATGCTTCCATTGAAACAGTGACTAAAAGTCACGCTGGCTAGAATGAGGCAAAGCGATACATATGAACTGATGGGTAACACAGTGGCTTATGGTTTGCTCACATAGTGTGTATAAAAGTGTCTACATCTGATTTAGTGTTGGTGGTGCAAAGTACACAATCTGAGGTCCGTGAGCGCTCAGTGCAGCAGGGCGTGGTGTGTTTGAGCATGAGTGTGTGACCATAAAAGCTTTAATGTTTAGCCATGTTATCTCACCTTTTATTTAATGAAGGGTGAAGTGCAAGGCGGGGGTGTTTTGCCCTGTAGTTGGCTTTTTTGTTTTTTTGTTTGTGCAGGTGGTTTTTACAACAACGAAGTGGTGCTCAATTGAAAAGTGCGTACATATATACATCAGGGTTAAATTCTTATCTGTAACATCTACTTTGACATCAAGTTGCATTAAAAGCACCAGGCTCCCACTCCACTGTTTCAGCCATTTGTGTGTGTGTAATGTTGATTTTATCTCTCCGCTGCCGTGTAGTTGAGTCAGAAGCACAAGGTGGGTGTTCTGCTGTGCCGTGCGGGCCAGAGCACAGAGGAGGAGATGTACAACAACGAGGAGGCGTCACCCGCCTTCTCTGCCTTCCTGGAGCTGCTTGGGGAGCAGGTGCTTCTCAAAGGATTCACCAAATACGCTGCGCAGCTCGACACAAAGAGTAAGTGTTCAGAAGAGCCCCTTTCAGACATGCACAACATCCCATAAATGTGTTGGTTATTTTACATGTTGGTCTTATGTGTGAATAAGCACCTGAGTCGTTTTTACATTAAAGTCAAGATGGCAATCTTACTCTTACTCTTAGTAATCTTAGTAATATTTTCTCAGCACCTTCACCATGGCACATTTCCAAATTGAATGCTGTCAGATTAGCGGCTGAAGCAACACAAGGTCAAACATAGACTTCTTGTTTGCCTTATTAAGTTCCCTGTAATAAATGTTTCCCTTAATTGTCATCTCCTATGTTTAGACAAATTAAAATCAGTTAAATGAATTATGAAACTATGTGAATGAGCCCATTTTTCTCCCTATTTTCAACTTTCATCCATGCAGTTAGCATTTTGAATATACAGCAAAATGCTTTAAATGAGAGTCCCAAATGAATGTCTCGTCCCACACACTAAGTTTTCAATGGCAAAATACATTTTTAAATCTACTGGTGCCGTTTTTGAGGGAACAGAAAACAATCTTCATCCAAATCAGTACAACAATCCACTCCTTTCACTCGTTACCACTCCTGTTCTCTGGCAGTAAGACCTTTTTCTCTCACGAGCATTGTGGCTCATTCCTTTACGCCCCGAATAAAGCCACAAGGAACATTTACATTAACAGCACCTAGAGTACGAAATCCATTACTTTAAAAGACAGATGAAGCCAGCATCGTTATGTATTATATGTCAGAAAAGTAATGGCCAGGCCAAGTGTCCCAGGAAAAGCACCATCACATGTCTTGGCATCCTCATGATCCCTCAAAACGTGTTTGAACGATTAGGTGTTAGGACTCTAATTCAACATCACAGTGTCGTCTGTAGTTAACAATGGCTGACATCACATTAAAATGTCTTGCTCCAGCGGACTCCACGGGCACCCACTCCCTGTACACCACCTACCAGGGCTACGAGGTCATGTTCCACGTGTCTACCATGCTGCCGTACATGCCCAACAACCCACAGCAGGTAAGAGATTATGAGCACCCTCCCTATTGTATGTTGTCTCAGGCCATGTTTTGGTATGTACAGCTGCAAAATACATCCACAAATTTCCTTTTGTAGTCACCCAAAGTCTGTCTGTGGTTGTTAGTTAAAGCCTCTTCAGTTTGCTCCGGGTCGTAAACCAACTGCAAGAATTCATAAAGTGGGAACTCGTGACTTGTGTCACGTTCTTCATTTAGAGTCTCTTTCCTCTTTTATTCACTCTCATGTTATTATAGTCTTTGTTCTCTGTCTTTTCGTTTTTTCCTTACTTACTGGCTTTTTCTTTGGCCCTCTCTCTGCCTCTCATTCTTTGACTGGATCAGAGCTGGGTGGGGTTCAGCAGTGAGCAGTTTCTTTATTTTCTCCCTTGTTTTTGTTTAGTTGTTGTACTTCTTTGAAAAAAGCTGCCTACCTACACATTCTTTTGTGTGTTTGCAGCGTGGACTGCATGTGTGAGTGACCTGTGTGTAAGACAACGTTTTACATGTGTGTATTTTTAATAGTTTGCATAAGTGTTTGCGTGAGAGGCTCACACGGATGGACACGTGCTCAGACAGGCCCTGTGGGTGCTCAGTGTACAATGTGTCAGCGGTGTAGGCTATGGAGAAGTCGTTTGTTCCTCAACAAACATTTGAAAAGACAATAAATTTATATTGTGAATCAGCAAATATACTTTCATTACCATACCCCCAGTAATCTATTTTTTTATTTTATTTTTTTAATCATTTTGTTAAACAAATTGTAAATGGTAAGTAAACGTGAAGGTGGCACCTTTTTAAATTGAGTCAATTAAAAGTGTGTTTGAACAGTTTGTCTTAGTATCAACACTTACATCCAAAAGTGTAATTTTATAAATGGCACAATAACTCCATCCAGAGGTTTAAAGGCCGCAGCAGCGAGGAGATTGAGTACTTGCTCAGATGGACCTCTAGGTGGCAGCATCCGACAATAAATATAACCTGCAGTGAATGAGCAGAGGCAGAAGGAGTGAAGTAGAAATATAGAGACTGTGGAGGCTCTTACAGTCAGGAGAGAGGAAAAGGAGAGCCCAAGCTAGGCCTACACACTTACCTTGTATGACCAGTGATGAAATGTACGGTAAATGCTTGTTGAATCTTACATATCGTATCATATAGTCCTATTTAGAATGGAATCCTGAAATGGAAAAAAAGTCAAGATACAATTAAATTTAATTCAATTTTATTTATAGTATCAAATCATAACAAGGGTTATCTCGAGACACTTTACAGATAGAGTAGGTCTAGACCACACTATAATTTACAAAGAACCAACAATTCCAGTAATTCCCACAAGAGCGAGCATTTAGTGCGACAGAGGCGAGGAAAAACTCCCTTTTAGGCAGAAACCTTGAGTGGTGAAGATGTTGATTAAAATATCCAAAACTTCTTTTCCCCAAATGATCAATTCTAACAATTACAGTTAATGTTTATAAGCACTACATCAGGCTAAACTTGCAGTCTTAGTACGAGTGAAGGCTGGCTGCAGAATGTATCTATCTGTGGCCAAACGGTGGGCTGGATTACATAATTGGTACTTTCACACTTCCTTCTGCAGATGAAGAGAGAATTGGCAAACGCCGCACCACAGACACAGCCTGGGTTCTGTGCCACGTCTCCTACACGAACACAGATAGACATACCAGCACACACAAAGACACAAATAGCCCACACAGAATCTGAAAAACAAATTGCATAAAGAGCTGCTGTTGGTGTCTAGTAATGAGCGTCTCAATCTCTCATTTCTTTTGTCAGACTCTCTCTTATCGTTGAGTCAATTTGTTGTGTCAATGCCAGTTATGTAAGCAATGCCAGTTATGTAAGCTAATTTTATTAATTTGACATTCTTATCTCTCCTCTCTTCTTCCTTAGCTTCTGAGAAAGAGGCACATAGGGAACGACATTGTCACTATAATCTTTCAGGAGCCGGGAGCATTGCCTTTCACCCCGCAGAATATTCGCTCACACTTCCAGCACGTCTTTGTTATTGTCCGTGTGCACAACCCCTGCTCTGAAGGCACATGTTACAGGTAAATGTTTTAAACAAAACAAGCACATGTTCATATACACACAACTATGACCAAAACATTATTTCTCACACTTCAAATCTGTGCCACCTTTTCTTTCAGTGTTGCTGTGACAAGAATGAAGGATGTTCCTCCCTTCGGCCCACCCATCCCCAGCGGCGTCACCTTCCGTGACCCAGAAACCTTTCGTAACTTCCTTCTAGCCAAAGTTATCAATGCAGAAACTGCAGCGCACAAGTCAGAAAAGTTCCACACTATGGCGACACGAACGCGGCAGGAGTACCTGCGTGACCTGGCTGAGAACTACGTCAGCAGCACTCCGCTCGACTCAGCTGGCAAGCTTAACAACCTCATCTCCCTCGCATCTAAAAAACGGGAGCGCTCCAAGGCGAGAGAGGGAGCGGAGTTGGGAGCTGCGGGGGCCGTCGCCTGGAGAGTCCAGGCCCAGGACTTCAGTGGAGGTGGGACAGAGCTCCCCTGTGCCTTGGGTTTGTCAGCTGAATATGTCCTCCTGACAGACTGCTCCACCAAAGAGGTGGTGTTCAACTGTTTCTGTGCGGATGTGATCGGCTGGACACCGGAGCGGCTGGCGCTGAAGATCTTCTACGGCAGAGGAGACCACATCGCTGTGCGGGTACCAGAGGGCTGTGCACCAGACATCAGAGAGATGGTGCAGAGGTTAAAGGTGAGAGTTTAGAGCTTGTTCCAGTTTAAATGTAGAGAGAAAGTGACCAGAAAATCTTTGTGACCTTTTGAAGCACATAGCTTGGAGTAGTATGTAAACAGTTATATTTATATTTAATGTTTCTCACCAAAACACATTGTGTATATCCTTGGGGCCTGAAAAATGCTCTGAATGCATTTCCTTCCTCATAAAATATTTGCTGAGTTGATTTAAAATTACTTTGCATCTCTCTCTCTCTCTCTCTCCTCCTTTTTTGTCGTCTCTTTACCGTTGCTGGTTATTCAAAGCATGGTTGACAATCTTTGTTAACATCATAGTTAACATCTTTAAATATTCCTGCAGATTTCTTCTGCACAGCATTTGTTTGGTACCCTTATGTAGGAGAACATGATGTGAATTTTAGCCCTTCATTGCAAAGGTTTGTCTTCAGACCACTTAAAGATCTTAAATATTCTCTGTCAAGTCTCTGTGTTTTGTTAATACTAGTGCAGTGCCCGTTTGGAGCACGTGCCTGTTTGGACCGGCCTAACTTTATCGAACTACGAGCGCGTTTCAATCATGCGCGGCTGCGGCTCATCTAGAGATTCGGCGTGTTCCCCTTTTTTCTGTCTAGCCATCACACATCCAGGTAGTGATGTGGCCCAGGCGGGGGAAGGACAGAGCCGGGCTCAGCTTGCCAGCCTGTGGCTTCCCCAGCCTCTGCTCTTAAACTCGTTCCTCCTTTCCTCTTA